>NW_028227652.1:0-50630 GCF_978045245.1 Mus caroli
ACACGCTGTAGGACACAGAATATGGTGAGAAACCCTGAAAAAAGAAGAAAATTAAAACCTCACACTGAAGGACCCCAAATATGGCGATTAAACCTGAAAAAGGTGGAAAATGAGAAAATCACACTGTAGGACCCAGAATTATGAAAAAACTTGAAAAACGTGGAAAATGTGAAAATCACACTGTAGGACAGAGAATATGCGGAGAAACCCTGAAAACGTGGAAAATTAAAAATACACACTGTAGAACCCAGAATATGGCGAGAAAACCTGAGAAAAGTAGAAAACTACATACTCACACTGAAGGACTCCAAATTCGGTAGAAAACCTGATAAAGGTGGAAAATGAGAAAATCACACTGTAGCACCCAGAATTACAAAAAAAAAAAAAAAAAAAAAAAAAAAAAACGTGAAAAACGTGGAAAATGAGAAAATCACACTGCAGAACACAGATAATGCTGAGAAACCCTGAAAAACGTGGAAATGAGAAAATCACACTGTAGGACCCAGAATTGGGAAAAAACTTGAAAAACTTGTAAAATGAGAAAATCACACTGTAGGTCCCAGAATATGGTGAGAAACCCCGAAAAACATGCAAAATTAAAAATAAACGCTGTAGGACCCAGAATAAGGCAAGAAACCCTGTAAAAAGTAGATAATTAAAAACTCACACTGAAAGACCTGGAATATGGCGACAAAACCAGAAAAACATGGAAAATTAATAACTCACACTCAAGGATTTGGAATATAGGGAGAAAACCTTAAAAATGTGGAAAATTATCAACTCACTCAGAAAGACCTGGAATATGGCCAGAAAACCTGAAAAACGTGGAAGGACATAGAATATGGCGAGAAATCTTGAAAAAGGTAGAAAATTAAAAATTCACACTGTAGGACCCAAAATATGTTGAGAAACCCTGAAAAACGTGGAAAATTAAAAACTCACACTGAAGGACTTGGAATATGATGAAAAACCCTGAAAAAAGTGGAAAATTAAAAATTCCCACTTAAGGACATAGAATATGGCAAGAAACCCTGAAAAAGGTGGAAAAACAGAAATTCCCACTGTAGGACACAAAATTGCGAAAATAACTTGAAAAGGGGGGAAAATGAGAAAAACATACTGTAAGACCCAGAATATGCGAGAAAACCCTGAAAAACGTGAAAAGTAAAAATTCACAAGGTCAGACCTAGAACATGAAGAGAAACCATGAAAAAAGTGGAAAATTAAAAATTCACACTGTGCTACCCAGAATATGGGGAGAAACACTGAAAAATGTGGAAAATTAAAAATTTACACTGAAGGACCTGGAATATGGCACAAAAACCTGAAAAACTTGGAAATGAGAAAATCACACTGTAGGACCCAGAATATGATGAAAACACCTGAAAAACATGGAAAATTAAAAATTCACACTGAAGGACCCGGAATATGGCTACAAAACCAGAAAAAAAGGAAAATAAAAACTCACACTGAAGGACCCAGAATATGGCGAGATAACCTGAAAAAAGTAGAAAATTTAAAATTCACATTGAAAGACCCCGAATATGGCGAGAAAACCTGAAAGGTGGAAAATGAGAATAATCACACTGTAGGACCCAGAATTGCGAAAAAACATGAAAAATATCGAAAATGAGAAAATCACACTGTAGGACCCAGAATATGCCAAGAAACCATGAAAAACGTGGAAAATTAAAAACACACACTATAGGACCCAGAATATGGCCAGAAACCCTGAAAAAGTACAAAATTAAAAACTCACACTGAAGGACCCCAAATATTGCGATTAAACCTGAAAAAAGTGGAAAATGAGAAAATCACACTGTATTACCCAGAATATGGCAAGAAATACTGAAAAACCTGGAAAATTAAAAATTCACACTGAAGGACGTGGAATATGGCTAGAAAACCTGAAAAACATGGAAATGAGAAAATCACACTGTAAGACCCAGAATATAACGAAAAAACCTGAAAAACGTGGAAAATAAAAAATTCACACTGAAGGACCCGGAATATGTAGAGAAACCCTGAAAAACGTGAAAATTAAAAATTCACACTGAAGGACCCAGAATATGTCGAGAAAACGTGAAAAACGAGGAAAATTAAAACCTCACACTGAAGGATCCCGAATATGGCGAGAAAACCTGAAAAAGTTTAAAAATGATAATAATCACACTGTAGGACCCAGAATTGCGAAAAATTTGTAAAAAGTCCTAAATGAGAAAATCACACTGTAGGACCCAGAATATGGCGAGAAACCCTGAAAAAAGTAGAAAATTAAAAACTCACACTGAAGGACCCCGAATATGGAGAGAAAACCTGAAAAAGGTGGAAAATGAGATAATCACAGTGTAGAACCAAGAATATGCCACGAAACCCTGAAAAACGTGGAAAATTAAAAATATACACAATAGGACCCAGAATATGGCGAGAAAACCTGAAAAAAATAGAAAATTAAAAACTCACACTGAAGGACCCAAAATATGGCGAGGAACCCTGAAAGGTGGAAAATGAGAAATCACAGTGATTAACGAAAAAACTTGAAAAACATCGAAAATGAGAAAATCACAGTGGAGGACCCAGAATATGCCTAGAAACACTGAATACATGAAAATTAAAAATTCACACTGTATTTCCCAGAATATGGCAAGAAATACTAAAAAACGTGGAAAAGTAAAAATTCACACTGAAGGACCTGGAATATGGCAAGAAAACCAGAAAAACAAGGAACATTAAAAATTCAAACTGAAGGACCCAGAATATGGCGAAAAACCCTGAAAAAAGTAGAAAATTAAAAGCTCACACTGAAGGACCCCAAATATGGCGAAAAAAACCTGAAAAAGGTGGAAAATGAGAAAACCACACTGTAGGACCTAGAATTACGAAAAAACTTGAAAAACTAGGAAATTAGAAACTCACACTGAAGGACCCCGAATATGGCGAGAAAACCTGAAAAAAGGTGGAAAATGAGAAAATCACACTGTAGGACCCAGAATTGCGAAAAAACTTGAAAACCGTCGAAAATAAAAAAAAAAAAATCACACTGTAGGACCCAGAATATGCGGAGAAACCCTTGAAAAACGTGGAAAAATAAAATACACGCTGTAGGAACCAGAATATATTGAGAAACCCTGAAAAAGTAGAAAATCAAAAACTCACACTGAAGGACCCCAAATACGGGGAGAAATCCTGAAAAACGTGGAAATGAGAAAATCACACTCTAGGACCAAGAATATGACGAAAAAATCTGAAAAACGAGGAAAATTAAAAATTCACACTGAAGGACCGGGAATATGGCAAGAAAACCTGAAAAACGAGGAAAATTAAAAACACAAACTGAAGGACCCGGAATATGGCGAGAAAACATGAAAAACATGGAAAATTAAATATTCACACTGAAGGACCCAGAATATGCTGAGAAAACCTGAAAAAGTTGGATAATGAGCATTTCACAGTGTAGGACACAGAACATGACGAAAAAAAACTTAAAAACGTTTAAAATTAAAAATTCACACTGTAGGACCAGAATATGGCGAGAAACCCAGAGAAACGTGGAAAATTTAAAAATCACACTGTAGGACACAGAATATGGCGATTAACCCTGTAAAAAGTAGAATATTAAAAACTCACACTGAAGTACCCCGAAAATGGCAAGAAAACCTGAAAAAGGTGGAAAATGAGAAAATCACACTGTAGGATCCAGAATTGCGAAACAAAAAACTTGAAAAATGTCAAAAATGAGAAAATCACACTGTAGGACCCAGAATAGGCCGAGTAACCCTGAAAAACGTGGAAAATTAAAAATACACGCTGTAGGACCCAGAATATGGCAAGAAACCCTGAAAGAATTAGAAAATTAAAAACTCACACTGAAGGACCCGGAATATGGCGAGAAAACCTGAAAAAGGTGGAAAATGAGAAAATCACACTGTAGGACCAGAATTGCAAAACAAAAAACTTGAAAAATATCAAAAATGAGAAAATCACACTGTAGGACCCAGAATATGCCGAGTAACCCTGAAAAACGTGGAAAATTAAAAATACATGCTGTAGGACCCAGAATATGGCGAGAAACCCTGAAAAAAGTAGAAAATTACAAACTCACAACGAAGGACCCCAAATATGGCGAGAAAACCTGAAAAAGGTGGAAAATGAGAAAATCACACTGTAGGACCCAGAATTACGAAAAAACTTTAAAAAAGTGGAAAATGAGAAAATCACTCTTCAGGACCCAAAATATGCCAAGAAACCGTGAAAAACGTGAAAATTAAAAATTCACACTGTCAGACCCACATTATGGCGAGAAACCTTGAAAAAAATTGGACAATAAAAATTCACACTGTATTACCCAGAATACGGCCAGCAACCCTGAAAAAAGTAGATAACTATAAACTCACACTGATGGATGAGGATATGGCTAGAAAACATGAAAAAGGTGGAAAATGAGAAAATCACACTGCAGGACCCAGAATATGCTGAGAATCCCTGAAAATCATGGAAAATTAAAAATTCACACTGAAGGACCTGTAATGTGGCCAGAAAACCTGAAAAACGAGGAAAATTAAAAACTCAAACTGAAGGACCCAGAATATGCTGAGAAAACCTGAAAAACGTGAAAATTAAAAATTCACACTGTCGGACACAGAATATTTCGAGAAAACATGAAAAAAAGAGGAAAATTAAAATTCACAATGTATTACCCAAAATATGGGGAGAAATACTGAAAAACGTGGAAAATTAAAAATTCACACTGCAGGACCTGGAATATGGCAAGAAATCCTGAAAAACTTGGAAATGAGAAAATCATACTGTAGGACCCAGAATATGATGAAAAAACCTGAAAAACGTGGAAAATTAAAAATTCACACTGAAGAAATCTGAATATGGCGAGAAAACCTGAAAAAACGAGGAAAATTAAAAACTCACACTGTAGGACCCAGAATATGCCAAGAAACACGGAAAAAAGTGAAAATTAAAAATTCACATTGTTGGACACAATATGGCGAGAAACCAATAAAAAAGTGTGAAATTAAAAATTCACACTGTATTTCCCAGAATATGTCGAGAAATACTGAAAAACGTGTTAAATTAAAAATTCACACTGAAAGACCTGAAAAACGTGGAAATGAGAAGATCACACTTTAGGACTCAGAATATGATTTAAAAAACTGAGAAACGTGGAAAATAAAAAATACACTCTGTAGGACACAGAATATGTCGAGAAACCCTGAAAAATTATAAAATTAAAATCTCACACTGAAGGACCCCAAATATGGCTAGAAAGGCTGTAAAAAGTTGGAAAATGAGAAAATCACACTGTAGGACCCAGAATTACGAAAAAATTTATAAAACTTGGAAAATGAGAAAATCACACTGCAGGACCTAGAATATGCTGAGTAACCCTGAAAAACATGAAAATTAAAAATTCACACTGTCGGACACAGAATATGGCGAGAAACCATGAAAAAAGTGGAAAATTAAAAATTCACACTGTATTACCCAGAATATGGCGAGAAATACTGAAAAACGTGGAAAATTAAAAATTCACCCTGAAGGACCTGGAATATGGCAAGAAAACCTGAAAAATGAGAAAATGAGAAAAATCACTCTGTAGTACCCAGAATATGACGAAAAAACCTGAAAAACGTGGAAAATTAAAAACTCACACTGAATGACCCAGAATATGGCAAGAAAACCTGAAAAAAGTAAAAAACTAAAAATTCACACTGAAAGACCCCGAATATGGCGAGAAAACCTGAAAAAGGTGGAAAATGAGAATAAATGACTGTAGGACCCAGAATTGCGAAAAAACTTGAAAAACTTCGAAAATGAGAAAATCACACTTTAGGACCCAGAATATGCCGAGAAACCCTGAAAAACGTGGAAAATTAAAAATACGCGCTGTTGGACCCAGAATATGGTGAGAAACCGGAAAAACGTGGAAAATTAAAAATACACTCTGTTGGACCCAGAATATGGCAAGAAACCCTGCAAAAGGTGAAAAACGAGAAAATCACACTGTAAGACCCAGAATTACGAAAAAACCTGAAAAACTTGGAAAATGAGAAAAATCACACTGCAGGAAACAGAATATGCCGAGAAACCCTGAAAAACGTGGAAAATTAAAAATTCACACTGAAGGACCCGGAATATAGCAAGAAAACCTGAAAAAGGTGGAAAATGAGAAAATCACATGTAGAACCCAGAATAGCGAAAAAACTTGAAAAAGGTGAAAAATGAGAAAGTCACACTGCAGGACCCAGAATATGCTGAGAAACCCTGATAATCATGGAAAATTAAATGTTCACACTGTAGGACCCAGAATATGCCTAGAAACCCTTGAAAAACTTGGAAAAATAAAATACACGCTGTAGGAACCAGCATATATTGAGAAACCCTGAAAAAGTAGGAAATCAAAAACTCACACTGAAGGACCCCGAATATGGGGAGAAATCCTAAAAAACGTGGAAATGAGAAAATCACACTCTAGGACCCAGAATATGACGAAAAAACCTGAAAGACATGGAAAATTTAAAATTCACACTGAAGGTCCGGGAATATGGTGAGAAAACCTGAAAAACGAGGAAAATTAAAAACACAAACTGAAGGACCCAGAATATGGCGAGAAAACATGAAAAACATGGAAAATTAAATATTCACACTGTAGGACCCAGAATATGGCGAGAAACACTGAAAAAGGAGGAAAATGAGAAAATCACACTATAGGACCAGAATATGGCAAGAAACCTTGAAAAACGTGGAAAATTAAAAATTCACAATGTAGGACCCAGAATATGCTGAGAAAATCTGAAAAAGTTGGATAATGAGAATATCAAACTGTAGGACCCAGAATTGCGAAAAAACTTGAAAAACTTCGAAAATGAGAAAATCACACTTTAGGACCCAGAATATGCCGAGAAACCCTGAAAAACGTGGAAAATTAAAAATACGCGCTGTTGGACCCAGAATATGGTGAGAAACCGGAAAAACGTGGAAAATTAAAAATACACTCTGTTGGACCCAGAATATGGCAAGAAACCCTGCAAAAGGTGAAAAATGAGAAAATCACACTGTAAGACCCAGAATTACGAAAAAACCTGAAAAACTTGGAAAATGAGAAAATCACACTGCAGGAAACAGAATATGCCGAGAAACCCTGAAAAACGTGGAAAATTAAAAATTCACACTGAAGGACCCGGAATATAGCGAGAAAACCTGAAAAAGGTGGAAAATGAGAATAAATGACTGTAGGACCCAGAATTGCGAAAAAACTTGAAAAACTTCGAAAATGAGAAAATCACACTTTAGGACCCAGAATATGCCGAGAAACCCTGAAAAACGTGGAAAATTAAAAATACGCGCTGTTGGACCCAGAATATGGTGAGAAACCGGAAAAACGTGGAAAATTAAAAATACACTCTGTTGGACCCAGAAAATGGCAAGAAACCCTGCAAAAGGTGAAAAATGAGAAAATCACACTGTAAGACCCAGAATTACGAAAAAACCTGAAAAACTTGGAAAATGAAAAAATCACACTGCAGGAAACAGAATATGCCGAGAAACCCTGAAAAACGTGGAAAATTAAAAATTCACACTGAAGGACCCGGAAAATAGCGAGAAAACCTGAAAAAGGTGGAAAATGAGAAAATCACATGTAGAACCCAGAATAGCGAAAAAACTTGAAAAAGGTGAAAAATGAGAAAATCACACTGCAGGACCCAGAATATGCTGAGAAACCCTGATAATCATGGAAAATTAAATGTTCACACTGTAGGACCCAGAATATGCCTAGAAACCCTTGAAAAACTTGGAAAAATAAAATACACGCTGTAGGAACCAGAATATATTGAGAAACCCTGAAAAAGTAGGAAATCAAAAACTCACACTGAAGGACCCCTAATATGGGGAGAAATCCTAAAAAACGTGGAAATGAGAAAATCACACTCTAGGACCCAGAATATGACGAAAAAACCTGAAAAACATGGAAAATTTAAAATTCACACTGAAGGTCCGGGAATATGGTGAGAAAACCTGAAAAACGAGGAAAATTAAAAACACAAACTGAAGGACCCAGAATATGGCGAGAAAACATGAAAAACATGGAAAATTAAATATTCACACTGTAGGACCCAGAATATGGCGAGAAACACTGAAAAAGGAGGAAAATGAGAAAATCACACTATAGGACCAGAATATGGCAAGAAACCTTGAAAAACGTGGAAAATTAAAAATTCACAATGTAGGACCCAGAATATGCTGAGAAAATCTGAAAAAGTTGGATAATGAGAATATCAAACTGTAGGACCCAGAACATGACGAAAAAAACTTAAAAACGTTTAAAATTAAAAAATCAAACTGTAGGACCTGAATATGGCGAGAAACCCTGAGAATCGTGGAAAATTTAAAAATCACACTGTAGGACGCAGAATATGGCGATTAACCCTGTAAAAAGTGGAATATTAAAAACTCACACTGAAGTATCCCGAAATTGGCAAGAAACCCTGCAAAATGTGGAAAATGAAAAAAATCACACTGTAGGACCCAAAATATGCCGAGTAACCCTGAAAAAGTTGGAAAATTAAAAATACACGCTGTAGGACCCAGAATATGGCAAAAAACCCTGAAAGAATTAGAAAATTAAAAACTCACACTGAAGGAACCGGAATATGGCAAGAAAACCTGAAAAAGTGGAAAGTCTCTCTCTGTCTCTCTCTTTATGTCTCTCTCTGTCTCTCTCTTTCTCTATCTCTGTCTCTCTCTATTTCTCTCTGTCTCTATCTGTCTCTCTCTCTGTCTCTCTCTGTCTCTCTCTCTCTCTGTCTCTCTCTTTCCCTCTCTCTGTCTCTCTCTGTCTCTATCTCTGTCTCTCTCTGTCTCTCTCTGTCACTCTGTCTCTCTCTGTCTCTCTCTGTCCCTCTCTGTCTCTCTCTGTGTCTTTCTTTGTATCTCTCTGTCTCTCTCTTTATGTCTCTCTCTGTCTCTCTCTTTCTCTCTCTCTGTATCTCTCTGTCTCTCTCTGTCTCTATCTGTGTCTTTCTTTGTCTCTCTCTGTCTCTCTTTGTCTCTCTCTGTCACTCTCTCTATGTCTATCTCTGTCTCTCTCTTTCTCTATCTCTGTCTCTCTCTGTTTCTCTCTGTCTCTATCTCTCTGTGTGTCTCTTTCTTTCCCTCTCTCTGTCTCTATCTCTTTCTCTCTCTGTCTCTCTCTGTCACTCTGTCTCTCTCTGTCTCTCTCTGTCTCTCTCTGTCTATCTGTCTCTCTCTGTCTCTCTCTGTCTCTCTCTGTCTCTCTCAATGTATCTCTCTGTCTCTCTCTGTCTCTCTCTGTGTCTTTCTTTGTCTCTCTCTGTCTCTCTCTGTCTCTCTGTGTGTCTCTCTCTGTCTCTCTCTCTATCTCTGTCTCTCTCTGTCTTTCTCACTCTGTCTCTGTCTCTCTCTGACTCTCTCTGTCTCTCTCTTTCTCTCTGTCTCTCTCTGTCTCTCTCTTTCTCTCTGTCTCTCTCTTTCCCTCTCTCTGTCTCTCTCTGTCTCTATCTCTGTCTCTCTCTGTCCTTCTGACTCTTTCTGTCTCTCTCTGTCTCTCTCTCTGTCTCTCTCTGTCTCTCTCCTTCTCTCTCTCTGTCTCTCTCTTTCCCTCTCTCTGTCTCTCTCTGTCTCTATCTCTGTCTCTCTCTGTCTCTCTCTGTCACTCTGTCTCTCTCTGTCTCTCTCTGTCTCTCTCTGTCTATCTGTCACTCTCTGTCTCTCTCTCTGTATCTCTCTATCTCTGTCTTTCTCTGTGTCTTTCTTTGTCTCGCTCTGTCTCTCTCTGTCTCTCTCTGTCTCTCTCTCTATGTCTCTCTTTGTCTCTCTCTTTCTCTATCTCTGTCTCTCTCTGTTTCTCTGTCTCTATCTGTCTCTCTCTCTGTCTCTCTCTGTCTCTCTCTGTCTCTCTCTTTCCCTCTCTCTGTCTCTCTCTGTCTCTATCTCTGTCTCTCTCTGTCTCTCTCTGTCACTCTGTCTCTCTCTGTCTCTCACTGTCTCTCTCTGTCTCTCTCTGTCTATCTGACTCTCTCTGTCTCTCTCTGTCTCTCTCTCTTTCTCTGTCTCTGTCTCTCTCTGTCTCTCTCTGTCACTCTGTCTCTCTCTGTTTCTCTCTGTCTCTATCTGTCCCTCACTCTGTATCTCTCTGTCTCTATCTCTGTCTCTCTCTGTCTCTCTCTGTCACTCTGTCCCTCTCTGTCTCTCTCTGTCTCTCTCTCTCTCTCTCTCTCTCTCTCTCTCTGTCTCTCTCTGTCTCTCTCTGTCTAACTCTATCTGTCTCTGTCTCTCTCTGTCTCCATCTGTCACTCTGTCTGTCTCTCTCTGTCTCTCTCTGTCCCTTCTGTCTCTATCTCTGTATCTCTCTGTCTCTCTCTCTGTCTCTCTCTGTCTCTCTCTGTGTCTCTGTCTCTCTCTGTCTCTCTCTGTCTCTCTCAATGTATCTCTCTGTCTCACTATGTCTCTCTCTGTGTCTTTCTTTGTCTCTCTCTGTCACTTTCTGTCTCTCTCTGTGTCTCTCTCTGTCTCTCTCTCTCTATCTCTGTCTCTCTCTGTCTTTCTCACTCTGTCTCTGTCTCTCTCTGTCCCTCTCTCTGTCTCTCTCTGTCTCTATCTCTGTCTCTCTCTGACTCTCTCTGTCTCTCTCTTTCTCTCTGTCTCTCTCTGTCTCTCTCTCTTTATCTCTCTGTCTCTCTCTGTCTCTCTCTGTCTCTCTCTCTCTGTGTCTCTCTCTGTCTTTCTCTGTCTCTATCTCTATCTCTCTCTGTCTCTCTCTGTCCTTCTGACTCTTTCTGTCTCTCTCTGTCTCTCTCTCTGTGTCTCTCTGTGTCTCTCTGTCTCTCTCTATGTCTTTCATTGTCTCTCTCTGTCTCTCTCTGTCTATCTCTCTGTCTCTCTCTGTCTCTCTCTGTCTCTATCTCTGTCTCTCTCTGTCTCTCTATGTCTCTCTTAATGTATCTCTCTGTCTCTCTATGTCTCTCTCTGTGTCTTTCTTTGTCTCTCTCTGTCTCTCTCTCTCTCTGTGTCTCACTCTGTCTCTCTCTGTCTCACTCTCTGTCTCTGTCTCTGTCTCTCTCTCTGTCTCTCTCTGTCTCTCTCTCTAAATCTGTCTCTCTCTGTATTTCTCACTCTGTCTCTGTCTCTCTCTGTCCCTCTCTCTGTCTCTCTCTGTCTCTATCTCTGTCTCTCTCTGACTCTCTCTGTCTCTCTCTTTCTCTCTGTCTCTCTCTGTCTCTCTTTGTCTCTCTCTCTGTATCTCTCTGTGTCTCTCTGTGTCTCTCTGTGTCTCTCTCTGTGTCTCTCTGTGTCTCTCTCTGTCTCTCTCTGTGTCTCTCTGTGTCTCTCTGTGTCTCTCTGTCTCTCTCTGTGTCTCTCTCTGTCTCTCTCTGTCTATCTCTGTCTCTCTCTGTCTCTCTCAATGTATCTCTCTGTCTCTCTATGTCTCTCTCTGTGTCTTTCTTTGTCTCTCTCAGTCTCTCTCTCTCTCTCTGTCTCACTCTGTCTCTCTGTCTCTCTTTGTCTCTCTCTCTGTATCTCTCTGTCTCTCTCTGTCTCTCTCTGTATCTCTCTCTGTGTCTCTCTCTGTCTTTCTTTTTCTCTATCTATATCGCTCTCTGTCTCTCTCTGTGTCTTTTTTTGTCTCTCTCTGTCTCTCTCTGTCTCTCTCTGTCTCTCTCTGTCTCTCTTAGTCTCTCTCTGTGTCTTTCATTGTCTCTCTCTGTCTCTCTCTGTCTTTCGGTGTCTCTCTCTCTGTCTCTCTCTGTCTCACTCTCTGTCTCTCTCTGTCTCTATCTCTGTCTCTCTCTGTCTCTCTCTGTCTGTCTCTGTCTGTCTATGTCTCTCTCTGTGTCTCTCTGTGTCTCTCTGTGTCTCTCTCTGTGTCTCTCTGTCTCTCTGTTTCTCTCTCTGTCTCTCTCTGTCTCTATCTCTGTCTCTCTCTGTCTCTCTATGTCTCTCTCAATGTATCTCTCTGTCTCTCTATGTCTCTCTCTGTGTCTTTCTTTGTCTCTCTCTGTCTCTCTCTTTCTGTGTCTCACTCTGTCTCTCTCTGTCTCTCTCTCTGTCTCTGTCTCTGTGTCTCTCTCTGTCTTTCTCTGTCTCTATCTCTATCTCTCTCTGTCTCTCTCTGTCCTTCTGACTCTTTCTGTCTCTCTCTGTCTCTCTCTCTCTGTGTCTCTCTGTGTCTCTTTGTCTCTCTCTATGTCTTTCATTGTCTCTCTCTGTCTCTCTCTGTCTATCTCTCTGTCTCTCTCTGTCTCTCTCTGTCTCTCTCTGTCTCTATCTCTGTCTCTCTCTGTCTCTCTATGTCTCTCTTAATGTATCTCTCTGTCTCTGTATGTCTCTCTCTGTGTCTTTCTTTGTCTCTCTCTGTCTCTCTCTCTCTCTGTGTCTCACTCTGTCTCTCTCTGTCTCTGTCTCTCTCTCTGTCTCTGTCTCTCTCTCTGTCTCTCTCTGTCTGTCTCTCTAAATCTGTCTCTCTCTGTATTTCTCACTCTGTCTCTGTCTCTCTCTGTCCCTCTCTCTGTCTCTCTCTGTCTCTATCTCTGTCTCTCTCTGACTCTCTCTGTCTCTCTCTTTCTCACTGTCTCTCTCTGTCTCTCTTTGTCTCTCTCTCTGTATCTCTCTGTCTCTCTCTGTCTCTCTCTCTCAGTGTCTCTCTCTGTCTTTCTTTGTCTCTATGTCTGACTCTCTCTGTCTCTCTCTGTGTCTTTCATTGTCTCTTCTATGTCTCTCTCTGTCTCTCTCTCTGTCTCCCTCAGTCTTTCTCTGTGTCTCTCTCTGTCTTTCTCTGTCTCTATCTCTGTCTCTCTGTCTCTCTCTGTCTCTCTCTGTCCTTCTGTATCTTTCTGTCTCTCTCTGTCTCTCTCTCTGTTTCTCTCTGTCTCTCTCTGTCTCTCTGTGTCTTTGTTTGTCTCTCTCTGTCTCTCTCTGTCTCTCTGTGTCTCTCTCTCTGTCTCTCTCTGTCTCTCTCTTTCTCTATCTCTGTCTCTCTCTGTCTCTCTCTGTCTCTCTCTGTCTCTCTCTGTCTCTCTCTGTCTCCCTGTGTCTCTCTCTCTGTCTCTCTCTCTGTCTCTCTGTGTTTTTCTTTGTCTCTCTCTGTCTCTCTCTGTTTCTCTCTCTGTCTCACTCTGTCTCGCTCTGTCTCTCTCTGTCTCTCTCTCTGTCTCTCTCTCTGTCTCTCTCTATGTCTCTCTCTCTTTCTCACTCTGTGTATCTCTGTCTCACTCTGTGTCTCTCTCTGTCTCACTCTGTCTCTCTCTGTCTCTCTCTGTCTCTCTCTCTGTCTCTCTGTCTCTCTCTGTCTCTCTCTGTCTCTATCTCTGTCTCTCTCTGTCTCTCTCTGTCTCTCTCTGTCTGTCTTTGTCTCTCTGTCTCTCTCTGTCTCTCTGTCTCTCTCTCTGTCTCTCTGTCTCTCTCTGTCTCTCTCTCTGTCTCTCTCTGTGTCTCTCTGTGTCTCTCTGTGTCTCTCTCTGTGTCTCTCTGTGTCTCTCTCTGTGTCTCTCTGTGTCTCTCTGTCTCTCTCTGTGTCTCTCTCTGTCTCTCTCTGTCTATCTCTGTCTCTCTCTGTCTCTCTCAATGTATCTCTCTGTCTCTCTATGTCTCTCTCTGTGTCTTTCTTTGTCTCTCTCAGTCTCTCTCTCTCTCTCTCTGTCTCACTCTGTCTCTCTCTCTGTCTCTCTTTGTCTCTCTCTCTGTATCTCTCTGTCTCTCTCTGTCTCTCTCTGTCTCTCTCTCTGTGTCTCTCTCTGTCTTTCTTTTTCTCTATCTATATCGCTCTCTGTCTCTCTCTGTGTCTTTTTTTGTCTCTCTCTGTCTCTCTCTGTTTTTCGGTGTCTCTCTCTCTGTCTCTCTCTGTCTCACTCTCTGTCTCTCTCTGTCTCTATCTCTGTCTCTCTCTGTCTCTCTCTGTCTGTCTCTGTCTGTCTATGTCTATCTCTGTCTCTCTCTGTGTCTCTCTGTGTCTCTCTCTGTGTCTCTCTGTGTCTCTCTGTGTCTCTCTGTGTCTCTCTGTCTCTCTCTGTGTCTCTCTCTGTCTCTCTCTCTCTATCTCTGTCTCTCTCTGTCTCTCTATGTCTCTCTCAATGTATCTCTCTGTCTCTCTATGTCTCTCTCTGTGTCTTTCTTTGTCTCTCTCTGTCTCTCTCTTTCTGTGTCTCACTCTGTCTCTCTCTGTCTCTCTCTCTGTCTCTGTTTCTGTCTCTCTCTCTGTCTCTCTCTGTCTCTCTCTCTATCTCTGTCTCTCTCTGTATTTCTCACTCTGTCTCTGTCTCTCTCTGTCCCTCTCTCTGTCTCTCTCTGTCTCTATCTCTGTCTCTCTCTGACTCTCTCTGTCTCTCTCTTTCTCTCTGTCTCTCTCTGTCTCTCTTTGTCTCTCTGTCTGTATCTCTCTGTCTCTCTCTGTCTCTCTCTCTCAGTATCTCCCTCTGTCTTTCATTGTCTCTATGTCTGACTCTTTCTGTCTCTCCTGTGACTTTCTTTGTCTCTTCTATGTCTCTCTGTGTCTCTCTCTGTCTCCCTCAGTCTCTCTCTGTGTCTCTCTCTGTCTTTCTCTGTCTCTATCTCTGTCTCTCTGTCTCTCTCTGTCTCTCTCTGTCCTTCTGTATCTTTCTGTCTCTCTCTGTCTCTCTCTCTGTATCTCTCTGTCTCTCTTGTCTCTCTCTGTCTTTCTTTGTCTCTCTCTGTCTCTTTGTGTCTCTCTCTATCTCTCTCTGTCTCTCTCTGTCTCTATCTCTGTCTCTCTCTGTCTCTCTCTGTCTGTCTCTGTCTCTCTGTGTCTCTCTCTCTGTCTCTCTCTGTGTCTCTCTCTGTGTGTCTCTGTCTCTCTCTGTTTCTCTCTCTGTCTCTCTCTGTCTCTAACTCTGTCTCTCTCTGTCTCTCTGACTCTCTCTGTATCTCTCTGTCTCTCTCTGTCTCTCTGTGTTTTTCTTTGTCTCTCTCTGTCTCTCTCTCTGTCTCTCTCTGTCTCACTCTGTCTCTCTCTGTCTCTCTTTGTCTCTCTCTCTGTCTCTCTCTCTGTCTCTCTCTGTCTCTCTCTCTTTCTCACTCTGTGTATCTCTGTCTCTCTCTGTGTCTCTCTGTCTCACTCTGTCTTTCTCTGTCTCTCTCTGTCTCTCTCTCTGTCTCTCTGTCTCTCTCTGTCTCTCTCTGTCTCTATCTCTGTCTCTCTCTGTCTCTCTCTGTCTTTCTCTGTCTGTCTCTGTCTCTCTGTGTGTCTCTCTCTGTGTCTCTCTGTGTCTCGCTCTGTGTCTCTCTCTGTCTCTCTGTCTCTCTCAATGTATCACTCTGTCTCTCTATGTCTCTCTCTGTCTTTCTTTGTCTCTCTCTGTCTCTCTCTGTCTCTCTCTGTCTCTCTAGGTGACTTTCAGTGGCCCCACACAGCCTCACATATACTTCTAAAAATTTAAAGAAGGGTGTGGCCACTCTAAAAGCTCAACAATTAACAGCATTGTCTCCTCTTCCAGAGTACCTGGGATCAACTACCAGCAACTATATGGTGGCCCATCTCCAGTTCCAGGGGATCAGACAGACAGACATACAGACAGTGATAAAAATGGCAGGCCTGCCTGGTCTTTCTTTCTTTCTTATCCTTTTTTAAAAATGTTTATTTATATATTTATTTATGTATTTATTAGATATAAGTACACTGTAGCTGTCTTCAGACACTCCAGAAGAGGGTGTCAGATTCTGGAGAATCTAAATCCCTCTTATGGTCTGCATATGATGTACATAAACACAGCCTCACATATACTTCTAAAAATTTAAAGATGTGTGGGGCCACTGAGAGGGCTCAACAATTAACAGCATTGTCTCCTCTTTCAGAGAACCTGGGATAAACTACCAGCACCTTATGGTGGCCCATCTCCAGTTCCAGTGGATCAGACAGACAGACAGACAGACAGAGAGACAGAGATAAGGATGGCAGGCCTGCCTGGTCTTTCTTTATTTCTTATACTTTTTAAAAAATGTTTATTTATTTATTTATTTATTTATTTATTTATTTATTTATGTATTAGATATAAGTACACTGTAGCCGTCTTCAGACACTCCAGAAGAGGGTGACAGATTCTAGAGTATCTAAATCCCTCTTATGGTCTGAATATGATGTACATAAACACAGCATCACATATACTTCTAAAAATTAAAAATGGGTGGGGCCACTGAAAGGGCTCAACAATTAACAGCATTGTCTCCTCTTACAGAGAACCTGGGATCAACTACCAGCAACTATATGGTGGCCCATCTCCAGTTCCAGGGGATCAGACAGACAGACAGACAGACAGACAGAGAGAAGGATGGCAGGCCTGCCTGGTCTTACTTTCTTTCTTATCCTTTTTAAAAAATGTTTATTTATTTATTTATTCACTTATGTATTTATTATATATAAGTACACTGTAGCTGTCTTCAGTCACTCCAGTAGAGGGTGTCAGATTCTGGAGAATCTAAATCCTCTTATAATCTGAATATGATGTACATAAACACAGCCTCACTTATACTTCTAAATATTTAAAGAAGTGTGGGGCCACTGAAAGGGCTCAACAATTAACAGCATTGTCTCCTCTTCCAGAGTACCTGGGATCAACTACCAGCAACTATATGGTGGCCCATCTCCAGTTCCAGGGGATCAGACAGACAGACATACAGACAGTGATAAGGATGGCAGGCCTGCCTGGTCTTTCTTTCTTTCTTATCCTTTTTAAAAAAATGTTTATTTATATATTTATTTATGTATTTATTAGATATAAGTACACTGTAGCTGTCTTCAGACACTCCAGAAGAGGGTGTCAGATTCTGGAGAATCTAAATCCCTCTTATGGTCTGCATATGATGTACATAAACACAGCCTCACATATACTTCTAAAAATTTAAAGATGTGTGGGGCCACTGAGAGGGCTCAACAATTAACAGCATTGTCTCCTCTTTCAGAGAACCTGGGATAAACTACCAGCACCTTATGGTGGCCCATCTCCAGTTCCAGTGGATCATACAGACAGACAGACAGAGAGACAGAGATAAGGATGGCAGGCCTGACTGGTCTTTCTTTATTTCTTATACTTTTAAAAAAATGTTTATTTATTTATTTATTTATTTATTTATTTATTTATTTATTTATTTATTAGATATAAGTACACTGTAGCCGTCTTCAGACACTCCAGAAGATGGTGTCAGATTCTGGAGAATCTAAATCCCTCTTATGGTCTGAATATGATGTACATAAACACAGCCTCACTTATACTTCTAAATATTTAAAGAAGTGTGGGGCCACTGAAAGGGCTCAACAATTAACAGCATTGTCTCCTCTTCCAGAGTACCTGGGATCAACTACCAGCAACTATATGGTGGCCCATCTCCAGTTCCAGGGGATCAGACAGACAGACATACAGACAGTGATAAGGATGGCAGGCCTGCCTGGTCTTTCTTTCTTTCTTATCCTTTATAAAAAAATGTTTATTTATATATTTATTTATGTATTTATTAGATATAAGTATACTGTAGCTGTCTTCAGACACTCCAGAAGAGGGTGTCAGATTCTGGAGAATCTAAATCCCTCTTATGATCTGCATATGATGTACATAAACACAGCCTCACATATACTTCTAAAAATTTAAAGATGTGTGGGGCCACTGAGAGGGCTCAACAATTAACAGCATTGTCTCCTCTTTCAGAGAACCTGGGATAAACTACCAGCACCTTATGGTGGCCCATCTCCAGTTCCAGTGGATCATACAGACAGACAGACAGAGAGACAGAGATAAGGATGGCAGGCCTGACTGGTCTTTCTTTATTTCTTATACTTTTAAAAAAATGTTTATTTATTTATTTATTTATTTATTTATTTATTTATTTATTAGATATAAGTACACTGTAGCCGTCTTCAGACACTCCAGAAGATGGTGTCAGATTCTGGAGAATCTAAATCCCTCTTATGGTCTGAATATGATGTACATAAACACAGCCTCACATATACTTCCAAAAATTTAAAATGGGTGGGTCCACTGAAAGGGCTCAACAATTAACAGCATTGTCTCCTCTTCCAGAGAACCTGGGATCAACTACCAGCACCTACAATGTGGCCCATCTCCAGTTCCAGGGGATCAGACAGACAGACAGACCGACAGAGATAAAGATGGCAGGACTGCCTGGTCTTTCTTTCTTTCTTATCCTTTTTAAAAAATATTTATTTATTTATTTATTTATTTATTTATTTATTTATTTATTTATGTATTTCTTAGATATAAGTACACTGTAGCTTTCTTTAGACACTCCAGAGGAGGGTGTCAGATTCTGGAGAATGTAAATCCCTCTTATGGTCTGCATAGGATGTACATAAACACAGCCTCACATATACTGAGCTTAGGTGTCACAGGCCAACTGCTGGAATTTCTGAGTACCACCTAGATAGAGAAAAGCTATGCTGTGGTTGCTTAATTTATGTATTTTATTATTTCTATTTGTTGTTTTGTTTTGTTTTATTTGTTTTTAGAGAAGTCCTCTGTCTGTAGCTCTGCCTGACCCAGGACTGCCTACTTGTGTTAATTAGGGTTTCACAGCTGAGAACAGACACCAAGAGCAAGGTAAGGCTTAGAAAACCCTACATTCAGTGGTGGCTCAAGCTCTTAATGAGAGCACTCTGTAGGCAGAGGCAGTCAGTTTCTGAGTTTGAGGCCACCCTGGTGAAAGACAGGGCTAGGGTAGGGGCTAGGGTGAGGAAAGAAAGAAAGAAAGAAAGAAAGAAAGAAAGAAAGAAAGAAAGAAAGAAAGAAGGAAAGAAAGAAAGAAAGAAAGAAAGAAGGAAAGAAAGAAAGAAGGAAAGAAGGAAAGAAAGAAAGAAGGAAAGAAAGAAAGAAAGAAAGAAAGAAAGAAAGAAAGAAAGAAAGAAAGAAAGAAAGAAAGAAAAGTTTATATAAAAGTTTTATAAAAAGTGTTAAAGTTTTTAAAAATTAAAAAAAAAAATACCAGATCACCATCACACAGCATTGGCTGTCTTCAGGTGTATCCTTTCAGCCTCCAAAACAAAAAACAATGGCTGGCTGTCTTCAGGTGTATCCTATTCTCGAGTCTTATTTCCAACCTTAGAGCTGGGCTGAGCTGCCTCATTATGTAATTGCAAACCTTCCTTGGTTTGTCTTTTCCATTTCTAAGACTAACAGGCCTTTTTCTATTTATTGAATATGCTCATGACTGTCCTTTAGATATAGTAAATATAACTGTTGCTTATAAAACTTGTTTTCTAGGAATTTTTAAAGGGCAATGGCAGAGTTTATTTATAAAAGAATATTTTGCATTTATTTATTTGTGTGAGTGATGAAGCTCAGGTCTTCAAACTCGTCAGGAGGTATGATTACCTCCCCTCTCTCTCAACCCCTCTCTCTCCTCTCTCAATGATTGTGTAAGAATGTTTTGCATGTGTATGCTGTGCCCACAGACTCCAGAACAGAGTATTAGATCCCCTGGAACTGGAGATGGACCACCATATATAATACTGGTAATTGAGCCCAGGTTCTCTGGAAGAGGAGACAATGCTCTTAATTGTTGAGCCCTCTCTGTAGCCACATCTTTCTTTTTTTTTTGAGTATATGTGAGGCTGTGTTTATATACATCATATGCAGACAATAAGAATGATTTAGATTCTTCAGAATCTGACACCCTCTTCTGGACTGTCTGAAGATAGCTACAGCATACTTAAATATAATAAATAAATAAATCTTAAAAAGAAAAGGAAAAGTAAAAAAGAAAGAACAGGCCTGCCATATGCATGTTCATAGAGGAAAATGGGAGAGACCCCAATCTAACCTCAGCAGGGTGCTTCCTTCTGGATGGTAGCTCACAGTTTCATCCCAGCAAGACAGGCAAATCACTGAGTTCAAGGACAGTAAGGTTCAGGACAGCCAAGGTTAGGAAGGAAAAGGGTCTATGTTGAGAATACAAACCGACAAAACAACAACTAGGAAAAAGAAGTGACAGTGTAACTTGGGGTAGGGTACCAACAAGAGAAAGCTTTCTGTTACCACTTACAAACACCAGTAGCCTTGCACCCTTCTGCCCAGGTCCCTGCCTTCCTTTCTAGGAATTCTAAGGATGCCAGGGGGTGGGGGAATCCAGATTAACTTTTTAAAAACAAAGACTTGGTCTTTGATGTCTATAGGAAGCCCTTCTCAGTGCCTTTAACTACCACTGAACTTTCAGGGCTGTGACTCAACTGTAACAAGGAACAGGGCTAAGAACCTGCAGCCTTTGAAAACAACTATTTTTTTAAAGTGGGGGACACAAATCAGCAGTAGAAGCCCTCAGGTTCAGCCATAATACTTGTTAGGGAAAGAGCCTCAATGTCCGGAGCTGAGGTCTCATGGGTGAACTGCTTCAAGCTCTGAGTATCATTGAAAGAAAGAAAAGATATCATGTGGTTGCTTAATTTATTTATTTTATTATTTCTATTTTTTGTTTTCTTTTGTTTTGTTTTAGAAAAGGCCTCAGTCTGTAGCTATGGCTGACCTAGGACAGACTACATGTGTTAATTAGGGTTTCACAGCTGAGAAACAGACCATACCTATGTAAGACTTAGAAAACCCAACAGTCAGTGGTGGCTCGAGCTCTTAATGAGAGCACTCTGGAGGCAGAGGCAGTCAGTTTCTGAGTTCGAGGCCAGCCTGGTTAAAGACAGGGATAGGCAGGGATAGGCAAGGCAGGGCTGGGCTAGGCTAGGCTAGGCAAGGGGCTGGGCTAGTCAAGGCAAGGGACTAGGCTAGGCTACTCAAGGGGCTAGGCAAGACAGTCAGACAGAGAGAAAGAAAGACAAGTATGGCAGGCCTGCCTGGTTTTTCTTTCTTTCTTATCCCTTTTAAAAAATGTTTGTTTATTTATTTATTTATTTATTTATGTATTTATTAGATATAAGTACACTGTAGCTGTCTTCAGACACTCCAGAAGAGGGTGTCAGATTCTGGAGAATCTATATCCCTCTTATGGTCTGCATATGATATACATAAACACAGCCTCACATTTACTTCTAAAAATTTAAAGATGTGTGGGGCCAATGAAATGGATCAACAATTAACAGCATTGTCTCCTCTTATAGAGAACCTGGGATCAACTACCAGCAACTATATGGTGGCCCATCTCCAGTTCCAGGGGATCAGACAGACAGAAAGACAGACAAGGATGGCAGGCCTGCCTGGTCTCTCTTTCTTTATTATCCTTTTTTAAAAATGTTTATTTGTTTATTTATGAATTTATTAGATATAAGTACACTGTAGCTGTCTTCAGACACTCCAGAAGAGGGTGTCAGATTATGGAGAATCTAAATCCCTCGTATGGTCTGCATATTCGGTACATAAACACAGCCTCGCATATACTTCTAAAAATTTAAAGATGGGTGGGGCCACTGAAAGGGCTCAACAATTAACAGCATTGTCTCCTCTTCCAGAGAACCGGGGATGAACTACAAGCAACTCTATGGTGGCCCATATCCAGTTCCAGAGGATCACACAGACAGACAGACAGACAGAGATAAGGATGGCAGGCCTGCCTGGTCTTTCTTTCTTTCTTATCGTTTTTAAAAAATGTTTATTTCTTTCTTTATTTATTTATTAGATATAAGTACACTGTATCCGTCATAGACACTCCAAAAGACGGTGTCAGATTCTGGAGAATATAAATCCCTCTTTAATGGTCTGAATATGATGAACATAAACACAGCATCACATTTACTTCTAGAAATTTAAAGATGGGTGGGGCCACTGAAAGGGCTGAACAATTAACAGCATTGTCTCCTCTTCAGAAGACCTGGGATCAACTACCAGCAACTATTCGTGGCCCATCTCCAGTTCCCAGGGATCAGATAGACAGACAGACAGACAGACAGTTATGGATGGCAGGCCTGCCTGGTCTTTCTTTCTGTCTTATACTTTTTAAAAAATATTTATTTATTTATTTATTTGTTTATTTATTTATTTATTTATTTATTTAGTAGATATAAGTACACTGTAGCTGTTCAGACACTCCAGAAGAAGGTGTCAGATTCTGGAGAATCTAAATCCCTCTTATGGTCTGCATATGATGTACATAAACACAGCCTCACATATACTTCTAAAAATTTAAAGAAGGGTGGGGCCACTCTAAAAGCTCAACAATTAACAGCATTGTCTCCTCTTCCAGAGTACCTGGGATCAACTACCAGCAACTATATGGTAGCCCATCTCCAGTTCCAGGGGATCAGACAGACAGACAGATAGACAGAGATAAGGATGGCAGGCCTGCCTGGTCTTTCTTTCTTTCTTATCCTTTTTAAAAAATGTTTATTTATTTATTTATTTATTTATTTATTTATTTATGTTTTTATTATATATATGTACACTGTAGCTGTCTTCAGACACTCCAGTAGAGGGTGTCAGATTCTGGAGAATCTAAATCCTCTTATAATCTGAATATGATGTACATAAACACAGCCTCACATATACTTCTAAATATTTAAAGAAGTGTGGGGCCACTGAAAGGGCTCAACAATTAACAGCATTGTCTCCTCTTCCAGAGAACCTTGGATCAACTACCAGCAACTATATGGTGGCCCATCTCCAGTTCCCGGGGATCAGATAGACAGACAGACAGGCAGGCAGAGATATGGATGGCAGGCCTGCCTGGTCTTTCTTTCTTTCTTATCCTTTTTAAAAAAATGTTTATTTATTTATTTATTTATTTATTTATTTATTTATTTATTTATTTATGTATTTAGTAGATATAAGTACACTGTAGCTGTTCAGACACTCCAGAAGAGGGTGTCAGATTCTGGAGAATCTAAATCCCTCTTATGGTCTGCATATGATGTACATAAACACAGCCTCACATATACTTCTAAAAATTTAAAGAAGGGTGGGGCCACTCTAAAAGCTCAACAATTAACAGCATTGTCTCCTCTTCCAGAGTACCTGGGATCAACTACCAACAACTATATGGTGGCCCATCTCCAGTTCCAGGGGATCAGACAGACAGACATACAGACAGTGCTAAGGATGGCAGGCCTGCCTGGTTTTTCTTTCTTTCTTATCCTTTTTAAAAAAATGTTTATTTATTTATTTATTTATTTATTTATGTATTTAGTATATATAAGTACACTGTAGCTGTTCAGACACTCCAGAAGAGGATGTCAGATTCTGGAGAATATAAATCCCTCTTATGGTCTGCATATGATGTACATAAACACAGCCTCACATATACTACTAAAAATTTAACGATGGGTGGGGCCACTGAAAGCGCTCAACAATTAACAGCATTGTCTCCTCTTCCAGAGAACCTGGGATCAACTACCAGCAACTATATGGTGGCCCATCTCCAGTTCCAGGGTATCAGACAGACAGACAGACAGACAGAGATAAGGATGGCAGGCCTGCCTGGTCTTACTTTCTTTCTTATCCTTTTTTAAAAATATTTATTTATTTATTTATTTATTTACGTATGTATTTATTATATATAAGTACAGTGTAGCTGTCTTCAGACACTCCAGTAGAGGGTGTCAGATTCTGGAGAATCTAAATTCTCTTATAATCTGAATATGATGTACATAAACACAGCCTCACATATACTTCTAAATATTTAAAGAAGTGTGGGGCACTGAAAGGGCTCAACAATTAAGAGCATTGTCTCCTCTTCCAGAGAACCTTGGATCAACTACCAGCAACTATATGGTAGCCCATCTCCAGTTCCAGGGGATCAGACAGACAGACAGATAGACAGAGATAAGGATGGCAGGCCTGCCTGGTCTTTCTTTCTTTCTTATCCTTTTTAAAAAATGTTTATTTATTTATTTATGTTTTTATTATATATATGTACACTGTAGCTGTCTTCAGACACTCCAGTAGAGGGTGTCAGATTCTGGAGAATCTAAATCCTCTTATAATCTGAATATGATGTACATAAACACAGCCTCACATATACTTCTAAATATTTAAAGAAGGGTGGGGCCACTGAAAGGGCTCAACAATTAAGAGCATTGTCTCCTCTTCCAGAGAACCTTGGATCAACTACCAGCAACTATATGGTGGCCCATCTCCAGTTCCCGGGGATCAGATAGACAGACAGACAGACAGGCAGAGATATGGATGGCAGGCCTGCCTGGTCTTTCTTTCTTTCTTATCCTTTTTAAAAAAATGTTTATTTATTTATTTATTTATTTATTTAGTAGATATAAGTACACTGTAGCTGTTCAGACACTCCAGAAGAGGGTGTCAGATTCTGGAGAATCTAAATCCCTCTTATGGTCTGCATATGATGTACATAAACACAGCCTCACATATACTTCTAAAAATTTAAAGAAGGGTGGGGCCACTCTAAAAGCTCAACAATTAACAGCATTGTCTCCTCTTCCAGAGTACCTGGGATCAACTACCAGCAACTATATGGTGACCCATCTCCAGTTCCAGGGAATCAGACAGACAGACATACAGACAGTGCTAAGGATGGCAGGCCTGCCTGGTTTTTCTTTCTTTCTTATCCTTTTTAAAAAAATGTTTATTTATTTATTTATTTATTTATTTATTTATTTATTTATTTATGTATTTAGTATATATAAGTACACTGTAGCTGTTCAACACTCCAGAAGAGGGTGTCAGATTCTGGAGAATATAAATCCCTCTTATGGTCTGCATATGATGTACATAAACACAGCCTCACATATACTACTAAAAATTTAACGATGGGTGGGGCCACTCTAAAAGCTCAACAATTAACAGCATTGTCTCCTCTTCCAGAGTACCTGGGATCAACTACCAGCAACTATATGGTGGCCCATCTCCAGTTCCAGGGGATCAGACAGACAGACATACAGACAGTGCTAAGGATGGCAGGCCTGCCTGGTTTTTCTTTCTTTCTTATCCTTTTTAAAAAAATGTTTATTTATTTATTTATTTATTTATTTATTTATTTATTTATTTATGTATTTAGTATATATAAGTACACTGTAGCTGTTCAACACTCCAGAAGAGGGTGTCAGATTCTGGAGAATATAAATCTCTCTTATGGTCTGCATATGATGTACATAAACACAGCCTCACATATACTACTAAAAATTTAACGATGGGTGGGGCCACTGAAAGCGCTCAACAATTAACAGCATTGTCTCCTCTTCCAGAGAACCTGGGATCAACTACCAGCAACTATATGGTGGCCCATCTCCAGTTCCAGGGGATCAGACAGACATACAGACAGACAGAGATAAGGATGGCAGGACTGCCTGGTCTTACTTTCTTTCTTATCCTTTTTTAAAAATATTTATTTATTTATTTATTTATTTACGTATGTATTTATTATATATAAGTACAGTGTAGCTGTCTTCAGACACTCCAGTAGAGGGTGTCAGATTCTGGAGAATCTAAATCCTCTTATACTCTGAATATGATGTACATAAACACAGCCTCACATATACTTCTAAATATTTAAAGAAGTGTGGGGCCACTGAAAGGGCTCAACAATTAAGAGCATTGTCTCCTCTTCCAGAGAACCTTGGATCAACTACCAGCAACTATATGGTGGCCCATCTCCAGTTCCCGGGGATCAGATAGCCAGACAGACAGACAGGCAGAGATATGGATGGCAGGCCTGCCTGGTCTTTCTTTCTTTCTTTCTTATCCTTTTTAAAAAATGTTTATTTATTTATTTATTTATTTATTTATTTATTTATTTATTTATTTATTTATGTATTTAGTAGATATGAGTACACTGTAGCTGTTCAGACACTCCAGAAGAGGGTGTCAGATTCTGGAGAATCTAAATCTCTCTTATGGTCTGAATATGATGTACATAAACACAGCCTCACATATACTTCTAAAAATTTAAAGAAGGGTGGGGCCCCTCTAAAAGCTCAACAATTAACAGCATTGTCTCCTCTTCCAGAGTACCTGGGATCAACTACCAGCAACTATATGGTGGCCCATCTCAAGTTCCAGGGGATTAGACAGACAGACATACAGACAGTGCTAAGGATGGCAGGCCTGCCTGGTCTTTCTTTCTTTCTTATCCTTTAAAAAAAATGTTTATTTATTTATTTATTTATTTATTTATTTATTTATTTATTTATTTATTTATTAGATATAAGTACACTGTAGCTGTCTTCAGACACTCCAGAAGAGGGTGTCAGATTCTGGAGAATCTAAATCCCTCTTATGGTCTTCATATGATGTACATAAACACAGTCTCACATATACTTCTAAAAATTTAAAGATGTGTGGGGCCAGTGAGAGGGCTCAACAATTAATAGCATTGTCTCCTCTTTCAGAGAACCTGGGATAAACTACCAGCACCTTATGGTGGCTCATCTCCAGTTCCATTGGATCAGACAGACAGACAGACAGAGAGACAGAGATAAGGATGGCAGGCCTACCTGGTCTTTCTTTATTTTTTTACTTTTTAAAAAATGTTTATTTATTTATTTATTTATTTATTTATTTATTTATTTATTTATGTATTTATTAGATATAAGTACACTGTAGCTTTCTTTAGACACTCCAGAGGAGGGTGTCAGATTCTGGAGAATGTAAATCCCTCTTATGGTCTGCATATGATGTACATAAACACAGCCTCACATATACTGAGCTTAGGTGTCACAGGACAACTGCTGGAATTTCTGAGTACCACCTAGATAGAGAAAAGCTATGCTGTGGTTGTTTAATTTATGTATTTTATTATTTCTATTTGTTGTTTTGTTTTGTTTTATTTGTTTTTAGGGAAGTCCTCAGTCTGTACTCTGGCTGACCCAGGACTGCCTACTTGTGTTAATTAGGGTTTCACAGCTGAGAACAGACACCAAGAGCAAGGTAAGGCTTAGAAAACCCTACATTCAGTGGTGGCTCAAGCTCTTAATGAGAGCACTCTGTAGGCAGAGGCAGTCAGTTTCTGAGTTCGAGGCCACCCTGGTGAAAGACAGGGCTAGGGTAGGGGCTAGGGTGAGGAAAGGAAGAAAGAAAGAAAGAAAGAAAAGTTTATAATAAAAAGTTTTTATAAAAGTTTTATAAAAAGTGTTAAAGTTTTTAAAAAATAAAAAAAAAACCAGATCACCATCACACAGCATTGGCTGTCTTCAGGTGTATCCTTTCAGCCTCCAAAACAAAAAACAATGGCTGGCTGTCTTCAGGTGTATCCTATTCTCGAGTCTTATTTTCAACCTTAGAGCTGGGCTGAGCTGCCTCATTATGTAATTGCAAACCTTCCTTGGTTTGTCTTTTCCATTTCTAAGACTAACAGGCCTTTTTCTATTTATTGAATATGCTCATGACTGTCCTTTAGATATAGTAAATATAACTGTTGCTTATAAAACTTGTTTTCTAGGAATTTTTAAAGGGCAATGGCAGAGTTTATTTATAAAAGAATATTTTGCATTTATTTATTTGTGTGAGTGATGAAGCTCAGGTCTTCAAACTCGTCAGGAGGTATGATTACCTCCCCTCTCTCTCAACCCCTCTCTCTCCTCTCTCAATGATTGTGTAAGAATGTTTTGCATGTGTATGCTGTGCCCACAGACTCCAGAACAGAGTATTAGATCCCCTGGAACTGGAGATGGGCCACCATATATAATACTGGTAATTGAGCCCAGGTTCTCTGGAAGAGGAGACAATGCTCTTAATTGTTGAGCCCTCTCTGTAGCCACATCTTTCTTTTTTTTTGAGTATATGTGAGGCTGTGTTTATATACATCATATGCAGACAATAAGAATGATTTAGATTCTTCAGAATCTGACACCCTCTTCTGGACTGTCTGAAGATAGCAACAGCATACTTAAATATAATAAATAAATAAATCTTAAAAAGAAAAGGAAAAGTAAAAAAGAAAGAACAGGCCTGCCATATGCATGTTCATAGAGGAAAATGGGAGAGACCCCAATCTAACCTCAGCAGGGTGCTTCCTTCTGGATGGTAGCTCACAGTTTCATCCCAGCAAGACAGGCAAATCACTGAGTTCAAGGACAGTAAGGTTCAGGACAGCCAAGGTTAGGAAGGAAAAGGGTCTATGTTGAGAATACAAACCGACAAAACAACAACTAGGAAAAAGAAGTGACAGTGTAACTTGGGGTAGGGTACCAACAAGAGAAAGCTTTCTGTTACCACTTACAAACACCAGTAGCCTTGCACCCTTCTGCCCAGGTCCCTGCCTTCCTTTCTAGGAATTCTAAGGATGCCAGGGGGTGGGGGAATCCAGATTAACTTTTTAATAACAAAGACTTGGTCTTTGATGTCTATAGGAAGCCCTTCTCAGTGCCTTTAACTACCACTGAACTTTCAGGGCTGTGACTCAACTGTAACAAGGAACAGAGCTAAGAACCTGCAGCCTTTGAAAACAACTATTTTTTTAAAGTGGGGGACACAAATCAGCAGTAGAACCCCTCAGGTTCAGCCATAATACTTGTTATGGAAACAGCCTCAATGTCCGGAGCTGAGGTCTCATGGGTGAACTGCTTCAAACTCTGAGTATCATTGAAAGAAAGAAAAGATATCATGTGGTTTCTTAATTTATTTATTTTATTATTTCTATTTTTTTTTCTTTTGTTTTGTTTTAGAAAAGGCCTCAGTCTGTAGCTATGGCTGACCTAGGACAGACTACATGTGTTAATTAGGGTTTCACAGTTGAGAAACAGACCATACCTATGTAAGACTTAGAAAACCCAACAGTCAGTGGTGGCTCGAGCTCTTAATGAGAGCACTCTGGAGGCAGAGGCAGTCAGTTTCTGAGTTCGAAGCCAGCCTGGTTAAAGACAGGGATAGGCAGGGCTAGGCAAGGCAGGGCTGGGCTACTCTAGGCTAGGCAAGGGGCTGGGCTAGGCAAGGCAAGGGGCTAGGCTAGGCAACGCAAGGGGCTAGGCAAGACAGACAGACAGAGAGAAAGACAGACAAGGATGGAAGCCTGCCTGGTTTTTCTTTCTTTCTTATCCCTTTTAAAAAATGTATATTTATTTATTTATTTATGTATTTATTAGATATAAGTACACTGTAGCTGTCTTCAGACACTCCAGAAGAGGGTTTCAGATTCTGGAGAATCTATATCCCTCTTATGGTCTGCATATGATGTACATAAACACAGCCTCACATATACTTCTAAAAATTTAAAGATGGGTAGGACCACTGAAAGGGCTCAACAATTAACAGCATTGTCTCCTCTTCCAGAGAACCTGGCATCAACTACCAGCAACTATATGGTGGCCCATCTCCAGTTCCAGGGGATCAGACAGACAGACAGAGATACAGACAGATAGAGTTAAGGATGGCAGGCCTACCTGGTCTTTCATTCTTTCTTATCCTTTTAAAAAATGTTTATTTATTTATTTATTTATTTATTTATTTGTTTATTCGATATAAGTACACTGTAGCTGTCTTCAGACACTCCAGAAGAGGGTGTCAGATTCTGGAGTATCTAAATCCCTCTTATGGTCTGCATATGATGTACATGAACACAGCCTCACATATACTTATAAAAATTTAAAGATGGGTGGGGCCACTGAAAGGGCTCAAAAATTAACAGCATTGTCTCCTCTTCCAGAGAACCTGGGATCAACTACCAGCAACTATATGGTGGCCCATCTCCAGTTCCAGGCGATCAGACAGACAGACAGACATACAGACAAGGATGGCAGGCCTTCCTGGTTTTTATTTCTTTCTTATCCGTTTAAAAAGGTTTATTTATTTATTTATGAATTTATTATATATAAGTACACTGTAGCTGTCTTCAGACACTCAGGAAGAGGGTGTCAGATTCTGGAGAATCTAAGTCCCTCTTATGATATGCATATGATGTACATAAAAACAGCTTCACATTTATTTCTAAAAATTTAAAGATGGGTGGGGCCACTGTGAGGGCTCAACTATTAACAGCATTGTCTCCTCTTCCAGAGAACCTGGGATCAACTACCAGCAACTATATGGTGGCCCATCTCCAGATCCAGGGGATCAGAGAGACAGACAGACAGACAGACAGACAAGGATGGCAGGCCACCCTGGTTTTTCTTTCTTTCTTATCCTTTTTAAAACATGTTTATTTATTTATTTATGTATTTATTAGATATAAGTACACTGTAGCTGTCTTCAGACACTCCAGAAGAGGGTATCAGATTCTGGAGAATATAAATCCCTCTTATGGTCTACATACAATGTACATAAACACAGCCTCACAAATACTTCTAAAAATTTAAAGATGTGTGGGGCCACTGAAAGGGCTCAAAAATTAACAGCATTGTCTCCTCTTCCAGAGAACCTGGGATTAAACTACCAGCAACTATGTGGTGGCCCATCTCCAGTTCCAGGGGATCAGACAGACAGACAGACAGACAGACAGGGATAAGGATGGCAGGCCTGCTAGTCTTTCTTTTTTTCTTATCCTTTTTAAAAAATGTTTATTTATTTATTTATTTATTTATTTATTTATTTATTTATTTATTAGATATAAGTACACTGTAGCTGTCTTCAGACACTCCAGAAGAGGGTATCAGATTCTGGAGAATCTAAATACCTCTTATGGTCTGCATATGATGTACATAACACAGCCTCACATATATTTCTAAAAATTTAAAGATGTGTGGGGCCACTGAAAGGGCTCAACAATTAACAGCATTGTCTCCTCTTCCAGAGAACCTGGATCATCTACCAGCAACTATATGGTGGCCCATCTCCAGTTCCAGGGAATCAGACAGACAGACAGACAGACAGATATAAGGATGGAAGGCCTGCCTGGATTTTCTTTCTTTATTATCCTTATTTAAAAATGTTTATTTGTTTATTTATGTATTTATTAGACATAAGTACACTGTAGCTGTCTTCAGACACTCCAGAAGAGGGTGTCATATGCTGGAGAATCTAAATCCCTCTTATGGTCTGCATTTGATGTACATAAACATAGCCTCACATATACTTCTAAAAATTTAAAGATGGGTGGGGCCACTGAAAGGGCTCAACAATTAACAGCATTGTCTCCTTTTCAAGAGAACCTGGGATCAACTACCAGCAACTATATGGTGTCCCATCTCCAGTTACAGGGGATCAGACAGACAGACAGACAGACAGAAAGTGATAAGGATGGCAGGCCTGCATGGTCTTTCTTTCTTTCTTCTCCGTTTAAAAAAAATGTTTATTTATTTATTTTTATTTATTTATTTATTTATTTATTTTTAATGTATTTATTAGATATAAGTACACAATACTTGTCTTCAGACACTCCAGAAGAGGTTGTCAGATTCTGGAGAATCTAAATCCCTCTTATGGTCTGCATATGATGTACATAAACACAGCCTCACATATACTTCTAAAAATTTAAAGATGTGTGGGGCCACTAAAAGGGATCAACAATTAACAGCATTGTCTCCTCTTCCAGAGAACCTGGGATCAATAACCAGTAATTATATGGTGGCCCATCTCCAGTTCCAGGGGATCAGACAGACACACAGACAGACAGACAGAGATAAGGATGGCAGGCCTGCCTGGTCTTTCTTTCTTTCTTATCATTTTAAAAAAGGTTTATTAATTTATTTATGTATTTATTAGATATAAGTACACTATAGCTATCTTCAGACACTCTAGAAGAGGGTGTTTGATTCTGCAGAACGTAAATCCCATTTATGTTCTGCATATGATGTACATAAACACAGCCTCACATATTCTTCTAAAAATTTAAAGATGGTTGGGGCCACTGAAAGGAACCAACAATTAACAGCATTGTCTCCTCTTCCAGAGAACCTGGGATCAACTACCAGCAACTATATGTTGGCCCATCTCCAGTTTCAGGGGATCAGACAGACAAACAGACAGACAGAAAGACAGAGATAAGGATGGCAGGCCTGCCTGGTCTTTCTTTCTTTCTTATCCTTTTTAAAAAATGTTTATTTATTTATTTATTTATGTATTTTTTAGATATAAGTACACTGTAGCTGTCTTCAGACACTCCAGAAGAGGGTGTCAGATTCTGGAGAATCTAAATCCCTCTTATGGTCTGCATATGATGTACATAAACACAGCCTCACATATACTTCTAAAAATTTAAAGATGGGTGGGGTCACTAAAGAAAGGGCTCAACAATTAACAGCATTGTCTCCTCTTCCAGAGAACCTGGGATGAACTACCAGCAACTATATGGTGGCCCATCTCCAGTTCCAGGGGATCAGACAGACAGACAGACAGACAGAGATAAGGATGGCAGGTGTGCCTGGTCTTTCTTTCTTTATTATACTGTTGAAAAAATGTTTATTTATTTATTTATTTATTTTTATTTATGTATTTATTAGATATAAGTACACTGTAGCTGTCTTCAGACACTTCAGAAGATGTTGTCAGATTCTTGAGAATCTAAATCCCTCTTATGGTCTGCATATGATGTACATAAACACAGCCTCACATATACTTCTAAAAATTTAAAGATGTGTGGGGCCACTGAGAGGGCTCAACAATTAACAGCATTGTCTCCTCTTCCAGAGAACCTCGGATCAACTACCAGCAAATATATGGGGCCCATTCCAGTTCCAGGGGATCAGACTGACAGACAGACAGACAGACAGACAGAGATAAGGATGGCAGGCCTGCTGGTCTTTCTTTTTTTCTTATCCTTTTTAAAAAATGTTTGTTTATTTACTTATTTATTTATTTATTTATTCATTTATTTATTTATTTATTTATTTATTTATTTATTTATTAGATATAAGTACACTGTAGCTGTCTTCAGACACTCCAGAAGAGGGTGTCAGATTGTGGAGAATCTAAATCCCTCTTTTGGTCTGCATATGATGTACATAAACACAGACTCACATATACTTCTAAAAATTTCAAGATGTGTGGGGCCACTGAAAGCGCTCAACAATTAACAGCATTGTCTCCTCTTCCAGAGAACCTGGGATCAACTACCAGCAACTATATGGTGGCCCATCTCCAGTTCCAGGGGATTAGACAGACAGACAGACAGAGATAAGGATGGCAGGCCTGCTGGTCTTTCTTTTTTTCTTATCCTTTTTTAAAAATGTTTATTTATTTATTTATTTATTTATTTATTTATTTATTTATTTATGTATTTATTAGATATATGTACACTGTATCCGTCATAGACACTCCAAAAGACGGTGTCAGATTCTGGAGAATCTAAATCCCTCTTACGGTCTGAATATGATGTACATAAACACAACATCACATTTACTTCTAGAAATTTAAAGATGAGTGGGGCCACTGAAAGGGCTGAACAATTAACAGAATTGTCTCCTCTTCAGAGTACCTGGGATCAACTACCAGCAACTATATGGTGGCCCATCTCCAGTTCCAGGAGATCAGACAGACAGACAGACAGAGAGACAGACAGACAGACATAGATAAGGATGACCGTCCAGCCTGGTCTTTCTTTCTATCTTATTCTTTTTAAAAAATGTTTGTTTGTTTATTTATTTATTTATTTATTTATTTATTTATTAGATATAAGTACACTTTAGCTATCTTCAGACACTCCAGAAGAGGGTGTCAGATTCTGGAGAATCTATATCCCTCTTATGGTCTGCATATGATGTACATAAACACAGCCTCACATATACTTCTAAAAATTTAAAGATGTGTGGGGCCACTGAAAGGTCTCAACAATTAACAACATTGTCTACTCATCAGAGATCCTGGGATCAACTACCAGCAACTTTATGGTGGCCCATCTCCAGTTCCATGTTATCAGACAGACAGACAGAGAGACAAGGATAAGGATGGCAGGCCTGCCTGGTCTTTCTTTCTTTCTTATCCTTTTTAAAAATATTTATTTTTTATATATGTGTTTATTAGATATAAGTACACTGTAGCTGTCTTTAGACACTGCAGAAGAGGGTGTCAGATTCTGGAGAATCTAAATCCCTCTTAGGGTCTGCATATGATGTACATAAACACAGCCTCACATATACTTCTAAAAATTTAAAGATGGGTGGGACCACTGAAAGGGCCATCACTGTCTCCACTTCCAGAGAACCTGGGATCAACTATCAGCAAGTATATAGTGGCCCACCTAGACGTCCAGGGGATCAGACAGACTGTCAGACAGACAGACAGACAGACAGAGATAAGGATGGCAGGCCTGCCTGGTCTTACTTTCTTTCTTATCCTTTTAAAAAATGTTTATGTATTTATTTATTTATTTATTTATTTATTTATTTATTTATTTATTTATGTATTTATTAGATATAAGTACAATGTAGCTGTCTTCACACACTTCAGAAGAGGGTGTCAGATTCTCGAGTATCTAAATCCCTCTTATGGTCTGCATATGATGTACATAAACACAGCCTCACATATACTTCTAAAAATTTAAAGATGGTTGGGGCCACTGAAAGGGCTCAACAATTAACAGCATTGTCTCCTCTTCCGGAGAACCTGGGATCAACTACCAGCAACTATATGGTTTCCTATCTCCAGTTCCAAAGGATCATATAGAGAGAAAGACAGACAGAAAGAGATAAGGACGGCAGGCTTGCCTGGTCTTTCTTTCTTTCTTATCCTTTTTAAAAAATGTTTATTTATTTATTTATTCATGTATTTATTAGATATAAGTACACTGTAGCTATCTTCAGACACTCCAGAAGAGTGTGTCAGTTTATGGAGCATCTAAATCCCTCTTATGGTCTGCATATGATGTACATAAACACAGCCTTACATACACTTCTAAAAATTTAAAGATGGGTGGGGCCATTGAAAGGGCTCAACAATTAACAGCATTGTCTCCTCTTCCAGAGAACCTCTGATTAACTACCAGCAACTATATGTTGGCCCATCTCCAGTTCCAGGGGATCAGAGAGACAGACAGACAGTCAGATATAAAAATGGCAGGCCTGCCTTGTCTTTCTTTCTTTTTTATCCTTTTGAAAAAATGTTTACATACTTATTTATTTATTTATTTATTTATTTATTTATTTATTTATTTATTAGATATAAGTACACTGTAGCTGTCTTCAGACACTCCAGAAGAGGGTGTCAGATTCTGGAGAATCTAAATACCTCTTATGGTCTGCATATGATATACATAAACACAGACTCAAGTATACTTCTAAAAATTTAAAGATGGGTGGGGCCACTGAAAGGGCTCAACAATTAAGAGCGTTGTCTCCTCTTCCAGAGAACCTGGGATCAACTACCAGCAACTATATGGTGGCCCATCTCCAGTTCCTGGGGATCAGACAGACAGACAGAGAGACACACAGACAGAGATAAGGATGGCAGGCCTGCCTGGTCTTTCTTTCTTTCTTATCCTTTTTAAAAAATGTTTTCTTATTTATTTATTCATGTATTTATTATATATAAGTACACTATAGTGTCTTCAGACACTCCAGAAGAGGGTGTCAGCTTCTGGAGAATCTAAATCACTCTTATGGTCTGAATATAATGTACATAAACACAGCCTCACAATTACTTCTAAAAATTTAAAGATGAGTGGCGCCACTGAAAGCGGTAAACAATTAACAGCATTGTCTCCTCTTTCAGAGAACCTGGGATCAACTACCAGCAACTATATGCTGGCCCATTTCCAGTACCAGAGGAAAAGACAGACAGACAGACAGACAGACAGACAGACAGACAGACAGACAGAGATAAGGATGGCAGGCCTGCCTGGTCTTTCTTTCTTACTTATCCTGATTAAAAAATGTTTATTTATTTATTTATTTATTTATTTATTTATTTATTTATTTATTTATGTATTTATTAGATATAAGTACACTGTAGCTGTCTTCAGACACTCCAGAGAGGGTGTCAGATTCTGGAGATTCTAAATCCCTCTTATGGTCTGCATATGATGTACATAAACACAGCCTCACATCTACTCCTAAAAATTTAAAGATGGGTGGGGCCACTGAAAGGGCTCACAATTAACAGCACTGACTCCTCTTCCAGAGAACCTGGGATCAACTACCAACAACTATATGGTGGCCTATCTTCAGTTCCAAAGGATCATATAGATAGACAGACAGACAGACAGAGATGAGGATGGCAGGCCTGCCTGGTCTTTCTTTCTTTCTTATCCAATTGAAAAAATGTTTACTTATTAATTAATTAATTAATTAATTAATTTATTTATTAGATATAAGTACACTGTAGCTTTCTTCAGACATTCCAGAAGAGGGTGTCAGATTCTGGAGAAACTAATACCTCTTATGTTCTGCATATGATGTACATAAACACAGACTCAAGTATACTTCTAAAAATTTAAAGATGGGTGGGGCCACTGAATGGGCTCAACAATTAACAGCATTGTCTCCTCTTCCAGAGAACCTGGGCTCAACTACCAGCAACTATATGGTGGCCCATCTGCAGTTCCAGGGGATCAGACAGACAGACAGACAGAGATAAGGAAGGCAGGCCTGCCTGGTCTTTCTTTCTTACTTATCCTGATTAAAAAATGTTTATTTATTTATTTATTTATTTATTTATTTATTTATTTATGTATTTATTAGATATAAGTACACTATAGCTGTCTTCAGACACTCCAGAAGAGGGTGTCAGATTCTGAAGAATTTAAATCACTCTTAGGGTCTGCATATGATGTACATAAATACAGCCTCACATTTACCTCTAAAAATTTAAAGATGGTTGGGGCCACTGAAAGGGCTCAACAATTCACAGCATTGTCTCCTCTTCCAGAGAACCTGGGAAAAACTACCAGCAAATATATGGTGGCCCATATCCAGTTCCAGAGGATCAGACAGACAGACAGACAGACAGAGAGAGATAAGGATGGCAGGCCTGCCTGATTTTTCTTTCTTTCTTATCCTTTTTAAAAAATGTTTATTTATTTATTAATTAATTTATTTATGTATTTATTAGATATAAGTACACTGTAGCTGTCTTCAGACACTCCAGTAGAGGGTGTCAGATTCTGAAGAAATTAAAACCATCTTCTGGTCTGCATATGATGTACATAAACATAGCCTCAGATATACTTCTAAAAATTTAATGAAGGGTGGGGCCACTGAAAGGGCTCAACAATTAACAGCATTATGTCCTCTTCCAGAGAACCTGGGATCAACGACCAGCAACTATATGTGGCTCATCTCCAGTTCCCTGGGATCAGACAGACAGACAGACAGACAGACAAACAGAGATATGGATGGCAGGTTTGCCTGGTCTTTCTTTTTTTCTTATTCTTTGAAAAAATATTTATTTATTTATTTATTTATTTATTTATTTATTTATTTATTTATTTATTAGATATAAGTACACTGTAGCTGTCTGCAGACACTCCAGAAGAGGGTGTCAGATACTGGAGAATCTAAATCCTTCTTATGGTCTGCATATGATGTACATAAACACAGCCTCACATATAATTCTAAAAATGTAAAGATGGGTGGGACCACTGAAAGGGCTCAACAATTAACATCATTGTCTCCTCTTCCAGAGAACCTGGGATCAACTACCAGCAACTATATGGTGGCCCATCTGCAGTTCCAGGGGATCAGACAGACAGACAGACAGACAGAGATAAGGATGGCAGGCCTGCCATGTCTTTCTTTCTTACTTATCCTGTTTAAAAAATGTTTATTTATTTATTTATTTATTTATTTATTTATTTATTTATTTATTAGATATAAGTACACTGTAGCTGTCTTCAGACAGTCCAGAAAAGGGTGTCAATTCTGGAGAATCTAAATCCCTCTTATGGTCTGCATATGAAGTACATAAACACAGCCTAACATACAGTTCTAAATATTTAAAGATGGGTGGGGCCATTGAAAGGGCTCAACAATGAACAGCATTGTCTCCTCTTCCAGAGAACCTCGGCTCAACTACCAGCAACTATATCGTGGCCCATCTAGAGTTCCAGGGGATCAGACAGACAGACAGACAGACAGACAGAGATATGGATGGCAGGCCTGCCTGGTCTTTCTTTCTTTTTATCCTTTTGAAAAAATGTTTACTTATTTATTTATTTATGTATTTATTAGATATAAGTACACTGTAGCTGTCTTCAGACACTCCAGAAGACGGTGTCAGAGTCTGGAGAATCTAATTCCCTCTTATGGCCTGCATATGATGTACATAAACACAGACTCACGTATACTTCTAAAAATTTAAAGATGTGTGGGGCCACTGAGAGGGCTCAAAAATTACCATGACTGTCTCCACTTCCAGAGAACCTGGGATCAACTATCAGCAACTATATAGTGGCCCACCTCCAGTTCCAGGGGATCAGACAGACTGTCAGACAGACAGACAGACAGACAGACAGAGATAAGGATGGCAGGCCTGCCTGGTCTTTCTTTCTTTCTTATCCTGTTTTAAAAATGTTTATTTATTTATTTTTTTATGTATTTATGTATTTATTAGATATAAGTACACTGTAGCTGTCTTCAGACACTCCAGAAGAGGGTGTCAGATTCTGGAGAATCTAAATCCCTCTTATGGTCTGCATATGATGTACATAAACACAGCCTCACATATAATTATAAAAATTTAAAGATGGGTGGGACCACTGAAAGGGCTCAACCATTAACATCATTGTCTACTCTTCCAGAGAACCTGGGATCAACTACCAGCAACTATATGGTGGACCATCTGCAGTTCCAGGGGATCAGACAGACAGACAGACAGACAGAGATAAGGATGGCAGGCTTGCCAGGTCTTTCTTTCTTACTTATCCTCTTTAAAAAATGTTTATTTATTTATTTATTTATTTATTTATTTATTTATTTATTTATTTATTTATTTGATATAAGTACACTGTAGCTGTCTTCAGACAGTCCAGAAAAGGGTGTCAGATTCTGGAGAATCTAAATCCCTCTTATGGTCTGCATATGATGTACATAATCACAGCCTCACAAATACTTCTAAACATTTAAAGATGGGTGGGGCCACTGAAAGGGCTCAACAATTAACAGCATTGTCTCCTCTTCCAGAGAACCTGGGAAAAACTAACAGCAAATATATGGTGGCCCATATGCAGTTCCAGAGGTTCAGACAGACAGACAGACAGACAGACAGACAGAGATAAGGATGGCAGGCCTGCCTGATTTTTCTTTCTTTTTTATCCTTTATAAAAAATGTTTATTTATTTATTAATTTTTTTATTTATGTATTTATTAGATATAAGTACACTGTAGCTGTCTTCAGAAACTCCAGTAGACGGTGTCAGATTCTGAAAAATCTAAAACCATCTTCTGGTCTGCATATGATGTACATAAACACAGCCTCAAATATACTTCAAAAATTTTAAAGAAAGGTGGGGCCATTGAAAGGGCTCAACAATTAACAGCATTATCTCCTCTTCCAGAGAACCTGGGATCAACTACCAGGAACTATATGGTGGCCCATCTCCAGTTCCAGAGGATCAGACAGACAGACAGACAGACAGATATAAGGATGGCAGGCCTGCCTGGTCTTTCTTTCTTTCTTATCCTTTTGAAAAAATGTTTACTTATTTATTTATTTATTTATTTATTTATTTATTTATTTATTTATGTATTTATTAGATATAAGTACACTGTAGCTGTCTTCAGACACTCCAGAAGAAGGTGTCAGATTCTGCAGAATCTAAATCCCTCTTATGGTCTGCATATGATGTACATAAACACAGCCTCACATATACTTCTAAAAATTTAAAGATGGGTGGGACCACTGAAAGGTCTCAACAATTAACAGCATTGTCTCCTCTTCCATAGAACCTGGGATCAACTACTAGCAACTATATGGTGGCCCATATCCAGTATCAGAGGATCAGACAGAAAGACAGACAGACAAACAGACAGAGATAAGGATGGCAGGCCTGCCAGGTCTTCTTTCTTTCTTATCCTTTTTAAAAAATGTTTATTTATTTATTTATTTATTTATTCGATATAAGTACACTGTAGCTGTTTTCAGACACTCCATAAGAGGGTGTAAGATTCTGGAGAATCTAAATCCCTCTTATGGTCTGCACATGATGTACCTAAAGAGAGCCTCACATATACTTCAAAAATTTAAAGAAGGGTGGGGCCACTGAAAAAGCTCAACGATTAACAGCATTGTCTCCTCTTCCAGAGAACCTGGGATCAACTACCAGCAACTATATGGTGTCCCATCTCCATTTCTCAGGGATCAGACAGACAGACAGACAGACAGAGCTAAGGAGGGCAGGCCTGCCTTTTCTTTCTTTCTTATCCTTTTAAAAAATGTTTATTTAATTATTTATTTATGTATTTATTAGTTATAAGTACACAGTAGCTGTCTTCAGACACTCAAGAAGAGGGTGTCAAATTCAGGAAAATCTAAATCCCTCTTATGGTCTGCATACCTTCAGTGGTGGCTCAAGCTCTTAATGAGAGCACTCTGTAGGCATAGGCAGTCAGTTTCTGAGTTCGAGGCCACCCTGGTGAAAGACAGGGTTAGGCAGGGCTAGGGAAGGCTAGGGAAGGCTAGGGAAGGCTAGGGTAGGCTAGGCAAGGCTAGGGTAGTCTAGGGTAGGCTAGGGTAGGCTAGGGAAGGCTAGGGTAGGCTAGGGTAGGCTAGGGTAGGCTAGGGTAGGCTAGGGTAGGCTAGGGTAGGCTAGGGTAGGCTAGGGTAGGCTAGGGTAGGCTAGGGTAGGCTAGGGAAAGAAAGAAAGACAGAAAGAAAGAAAGGAAGAAAGAAAGAAAGAAAGAAAGAAAGAAAGAAAGAAAGAAAGAAAGAAAGAAAGAAAGAAAAAGGTTTTATAAAAAGTGTTAAAGTTTTTAAAAATTAAAAAAAAAATACCAGATCACCATCACACAGCATTGGCTGTCTTCAGGTGTATCCTTTCAGCCTCCAAAACAAAAAGCAATGGCTGGCTGTCTTCAGGTGTATCCTATTCTCCAGTCTTATTTCCAACCTAAGAGCTGGGCTGAGCTGCCTCATTATGTAATTGCAAACCTTCCTTGGTTTGTCTTTTCCATTTCTAAGACTAACAGGCCTTTTTCTATTTAGAGAATATGCTCATGACTGTCCTTTAGATATAGTAAATATAACTGTTGCTTATAAAACTTGTTTTCTAGGAATTTTTAAAGGGCAATGGCAGAGTTTATTTTTTAAAAATATTTTGCATTTATTTATTTGTGTGAGTGATGAAGCTCAGGTCTTCAAACTCGTCAGGAGGTATGATTACCTCCCCTCTCTCTCAACCCCTCTCTCTCCTCTCTCAATGATTGTGTAAGAATGTTTTGCATGTGTATGCTGTGCCCACAGACTCCAGAACAGAGTATTAGATCCCCTGGAACTGGAGATGGGCCACCATATATAATACTGGTAATTGAGCCCAGGTTCTCTGGAAGAGGAGACAATGCTCTTAATTGTTGAGCCCTCTCTGTAGCCACATCTTTCTTTCTTTTTTTTTTTTTTGAGTATATGTGAGGCTGTGTTTATATACATCATATGCAGACAATAAGAATGATTTAGATTCTTCAGAATCTGACACCCTCTTCTGGACTGTCTGAAGATAGCTACAGCATACTTAAATATAATAAATATATAAATCTTTAAAAAGAAAAAGAAAAGTAAAAAAGAAAGAACAGGCCTGCCATATGCATGTTCATAGAGGAAAATGGAAGAGACCCCAATCTAACCTCAGCAGGGTGCTTCCTTCTGGATGGTAGCTCACAGTTTCATCCCAGCAAGACAGGCAAATCACTGAGTTCAAGGACAGTAAGGTTCAGGACAGCCAAGGTTAGGAAGGAAAAGGGTCTATGTTGAGAATACAAACCGACAAAACAACAACTAGGAAAAAGAAATGACAGTGTAACTTGGGGTAGGGTACCAAAAAGAGAAAGCTTTCTGTTACCACTTACAAACAGCAGTAGACTTGCACCCTTCTGCACAGGTCCCTGCCTTCCTTTCTAGGAATTCTAAGGATGCCAGGGGGTGGGGCAATCCAGATTAACTTTTTAATAACAAAGACTTGGTCTTTGATGTCTAGAGGAAGCCCTTCTCAGTGCCTTTAACTACCACTGAACTTTCAGGGCTGTGACTCAACTGTAACAAGGAACAGGGCTAAGAACCTGCAGCCTTTGAAAACAACTATTTTTTTAAAGAGGGGGACACAAATCAGCAGTAGAACCCCTCAGGTTCAGCCATAATACTTGTTAGGGAAACAGCCTCAATGTCCGGAGCTGAGGTCTCATGGGTGAACTGCTTCAAGCTCTGAGTATCATTGAAAGAAAGAAAAGTTATCATGTGGTTGCTTAATTTATTTATTTTATTATTTCTATTTTTTGTTTTCTTTTGTTTTGTTTTAGAAAAGGCCTCAGTCTGTAGCTATGGCTGACCTAGGACAGACTACATGTGTTAATTAGGGTTTCACAGGTGAGAAACAGACCATACCTATGTAAGACTTAGAAAACCCAACAGTCAGTGGTGGCTTGAGCTCTTAATGAGAGCACTCTGGAGGCAGAAGCAGTCAGTTTCTGACTTCGAGGCCAGCCTGGTTAAAGACAGGGATAGGCAGGGCTAGGCAAGGCAGGGCTGGGCTAGGCTAGGCAAGGCAAGGGGCTAGGCTAGGCTACGCAAGGGGCTAGGAAGACAGACAGACAGAGAGAAAGACAGACAAGGATGGAAGGCCTGCCTGGTTTTTCTTTCTTCTTTATCCCTTTAAAAAAATTTTATTTATTTACTTATTTATTTATGTATGTATTTATTAGATATAAGTACACTGTAGCTGTCTTCAGACACTCCAGAAGAGTGTGTCAGATTCTGGAGAATCTAAATCCCTCTTATGGTCTGCATATGATGTACAAAAACACAGCCTCACATATACTTCTAAAAATTTAAAGATGGGTGGGGCCACTGAAAGGGCTCAACAATTAACAGCATTGTCTCCTCTTCCAGAGAACCTGGGATCAACTACCAGCAACTATAAGGTAGCCCATCTCCAGTTCCCGGGGATCAGACAGACAGACAGACAGACAGAGATAAGGATGGCAGGCCTGCCTGGTCTTTCTTTCTTACTTATCCTTTTTAAAAAAATGTTTATTTATATATTTATTTATTTATTTATTTATTTATTTATTTATTTATTTATTTATTAGATATAAGTAAACTGTAGCTATCTTTAGACACTCCAGAAGAGGGTGTCAGATTCTGGAGAATCTAAATCCCTCTTACGATCTGCATATGATGTATATAAACACAGCCTCACATTTTCTTCTAAAAATTTAAAGATGGGTGTGGCTTGGAATAAGATGAGTAACCCTGAAAAAGTCAAAAAATGAAAAATCACACTGTAGGATTTGGAATATGGTGAGAAACCCTGAAAAAGTCGAAAAATGAGAAAAGCATGCAGGAGTACCTGGAATATGGTGAGAAACACTGAAAAAGTCTTAAATGAGAATATCACACTCTAGGACTTGGAATATGGTGAGAAACCCTGAAAATGTCAAAAATGAGAAAATCATGAAGTAGGACCCAGAATATGGTGAGAAACCCTGAAAAAAAAGTCAAAAAATAAGAAAATCACGCAGTAGGACCTGGAAGCTGGTGAGAAACCCTGAAAAAGTCGAAAAATGAGAAAATCAATCTGTAGGATCTGGAATATGGTGAGAAACCCTGAAAAATTCGAAAAAGGCAAAAATCACACTCTAGGACTTGGAATATGTTGAGAAACCCTGAAAAAGTCAAAAAATGAGAAAATCACACTGTAGGACTTGGAATATGGTGAGAAACCCTGAAAAAGTCGAAAAATGAGAAAATCACACTGTAGGACTTGGAATATTGTGAGAAACCCTGAAAAAGTCGAAAAATGAGAAAATCACGCAGTAGGACCTGGGATTTGGTGAGAAACACTGAAAAAGTCTTAAAATAGAAAATCACACTGTAGTACTTGGAATATGGTGAAAAATACTGAAAAAGTCTTAAAATGAGAAAATCACACCTTAGGACCTGGAATATGGTGAGAAACCCAGAAAAGGTCAAAAAATGAGAAAAATCACACTGTAGTACATGGAATATGGGTAGAAACTCTGAAAAAGTCGCAAATTATAAAATGACAGTGTAGGGCCTGGAATATGTTGAGAAAACCTGAAATATTCGAAAAATGAGAAAATGACAATGTAGAACCTGGAATACCGTAAGAAACCCTGAAAAAGTTAAAAAATGAGAAAATCACACTCTAGGACTGGAATATGGTGAGAAACCCTGAAACATCGAAAAATGAGAAAATCATGTAGTAGGACCCAGAATATGGTGAGAAATCCTGAAAAAAGTCGAAAAATGAGAAAATCACGCAGTAGGACCTGGAAGCTGGTGAGAAACCCTGAAAAAGTCGAAAAATGAGAAAATCAAACTGTAGGACCTGGAATATGTTGAGAAACCCTGAAAAATACGAAAAAGGCAAAAATCACACTCTAGGACTTGGAATATGATGAGAAACCGTGAAAAAGTCAAAAAATGAAAAAATCACACTGTAGTACCTGGAATATGGTGAGAAACACTAAAAAAGTATTAAAATGAAAAAAATCACCCAGTAGGACCTGGAATGAGGTGAGAAACCCTGAAACAGTCGAAATATAAGAAAATCAAACTTGTAGTACATGCAATATGGTGACAAACACTGAAAAAGTCGAAAAATGAGAATATCACACTCTAGGATTTGGAATATGATGAGAAACCCTGAAAAATTCAAAAAATGAGAAAATCACACTGTAGGACTTGGAATATGGTGAGAAACCCTCAAAAAGTCGAAAAATGAGAAAATCATGCACTAGGATCCAGAATATGATGAGAAACACAGAAAAAGTCTTAAAATGAGAAAATCACACTGTAGGACCTGGAATATGGTAAGAAACCCTGAAAATGTCGAAAAAATGAGAAAATGACACTGTAGGAGCTGGAATATGGTGAGAAGTCATGAAAAAGTCAAAAAAAAAAAAAGAAATACACACTTGTAGGACTTGCAATATGGTGAGAGACCCTGAAAAAGTCTTAAAATGAGAAAATCACACTGTAGGACTTGGGATATGGTGAGAAACCCTGAAAAAGTCGAAAAATTAGAAAATCAAACTGTAGTACCTGGTATATGGTGAGAAACACTAAAAAAGTATTAAAATGAGAAAATCACACAGTAGGACCTGGAATATGGTGAGAAACCCTGAAACAGTTCAAAAATAAGAAAATAAAACTTGTAGTACATGCAATATGGTGAGAAACACTGAAAAAGTCGAAAAATGAGAATATCACACTCTAGGACTTGGAATATGATGAGAAACCCAGAAAAAGTCTAAAAATGAGAAAATCACACTGTAGGACTTGGAATATGGTGAGAAACCCTGAAAAAGTCGAAAAATGAGAAAATCACACTGTAGTACCTAGAATATGGTGAGAAACACTGAAAAAGTCTAAAAATAAGATAAAACTTGTAGTACCTGAAATATGATGAGAAACCCTGAAAAAGTCAAAAAATTAGAAAATCAAATTGTAGGAACTGGAATATGCTGAGAATCCCTGAAAAATTCGAAAAATGCGAAAATCACACTCTAGGACTTGGAATACGATGAGAAACCCTGAAAAAGTCAAAAAATGAGAAAATCACACTGTAGTACCTGGAATATGGTGAGAAACACTGAAAAAGTCTAAAAATAAGATAAAACTTGTAGTACCTGAAATATGGTGAGGAACCCTAAAAAAGTCGAAAAATGAGAAAATCACACTGTAGGACTTCGAATATGATGAGAAACCGTGTAAAAGTAAAAAAAATGAGAAAAATACACTGTAGGAGCTGGAATATGGAGAGAAACCCTGAAAAGGTTAAAAAATTAGAATATCACAATTGTAGGACCTCCAATATGGTGAGAAACCCTGAAAAAGTTGAAAAATGAGAAAACCACACTGTAGGACCTGGAATATGGTGAGAAACACTGAAAAATTCAAAAAATGAGAAAATCACACAGTAGGACCTAAATATGGTGAGAAACCGTGAAACAGTCGAAATATAAGAAAATCAAACTTGAAGTACCTGCAATATGGTGAGAAACCCTGAAAAAGTCAAAAAATGAAAAAATCACACTGTAGGATTTGGAATATGATGAGAAACCATGAAAAAGTCAAAAATGAGAAAAATATACTGTAGGAGTTGGAATGTGGTGAGAAAAACTGAAAAAGTCGAAGAATAAGAAAATCACACAAGTAGGACCTCCAATATGGTGAGAAACCCTGAAAAAGTCGAAAAATGAGAAAATTACAGAGTAGGACATGGAATATGGTAAGAAACCCTTTAAAAGTCGGAAAAAGAGAAAATCACACTGTAGGATTTGGAATATGATGAGAAAACCTGAAAAAGTCAAAAAATGAGAAAATCACACTGTAGTACCTGGAATATTGTGAGAAAACACTGAAAAAGTCTAAAAATGAGAAAATCACACAGTAGGACTTGGAATATGGTGAGAAACCCTGAAACAGTCGAAAAATAAGAAAATCAAACTTGTAGTACCTGCAATATGGTGAGAAAACCTGAAAATTCGACAAATGAGAAAATCATACTGTAGGACCTTCAATAGGGTGAGAAATTCTGAAAAAGTCAAAAAATGAGAAAATCACACTGTAGGACTTGGAATATGATGAGAAAACCTGAAAAAATCTAAAAATGAGAAAATCACACTGTAGGAGCTGGAATATGGTGAGAAACCCTGAAAAGTCAAAAAAAGAGAAAAATCACACTGTAGGACCTGGAATATGGTGAGAAAACATGAAAAATTCAAAAAGGAGAAAATCACACTCTAGGACTTGTAATATGATGAGAAAACCTGAAAAAGTCCAAAAATGAGAAAATCACACTGTAGGACTTCGAATATGGTGAGAAACTCTGAAAAAGTCAAAAAATGAGAAAATCACCCTGTAGGACTTGGAATATGGTGAGAAACCCTAAAAAAGTCAAAAAATGAGAAAAATCACACTGTAGTACATGGAATATGGTGAGAAACTCTGAAAAAGTCGCAAATTAGAAAATGACAGTGTAGGACCTGGAATATGTTGAGAAAACCTGAAATATTCAAAAAATGAGAAAATGACAATGTAGAACCTGGAATAAGGTAAGAAACCCCGAAAATTTTAAAAAAAGAGAAAATCGCACTGTAGGACCTGGAATATGGTGAGAAACAGTGAAAAAGTCAAAAAATGAGAATATCACCCTGTAGGACTTGGAATATGGTGAGAAACCCTGAAAAAGTCAAAAAATGAGAAAAATCACACTGTAGTACATGGAATATGGTGAGAAACTCTGAAAAAGTCGCAAATTAGAAAATGAAAGTGTAGGACCTGGAATATGTTGAAAAAACCTGAAATATTCAAAAAATGAGAAAATGACAATGTAGAACCTGGAATAAGTAAGAAACCCCGAAAATTTTAAAAAAAGAGAAAATCGCACTGTAGGACCTGGAATATGGTGAGAAACAGTGAAAAAGTCAAAAAATGAGAATATCACACTCTAGGACTTGGAATATGGTGAGAAACCCTGAAAAAGTCAAAACATGAGAAATTCATGCAGTAGGACCCAGAATATGGTGAGAAACCCTGAAAGAAGTCGGAAAATGAGAAAATCAGGCAGTAGGACTTGGAAGCTAGTGAGAAACCCTGAAAAAGACGAAAAGAGAGAATAACAAACTGTAGGACCTGGAATATGTTGAGAAACCCTGAAAAATTCGAAAAAAGCAAAAATCACACTCTAGGACTTGGAATGTGATGAGAAATCCTGAAAAAGTAAAAAAATGAGAAAATCACACTGTAGTACCTGGAATATGGTAAAAAAGTATTAAAATGAGAAAATCACACAGTAAGACCTGGAATATGGTGAGAAACTCTGAATAAGTCGAAAACATGAGAAAATCACGCAGTAGCCTGGAATATGGTCAGAAACCCTGAAAAAGTCGAAAAATGAGAAAATCACGCAGTAGTACCTGGAATATGGTGAGAAACACTGAAAAAGTCTTAAAATGAGAAAATCACACTGTAGGACCTGGAATATGGTGAGAAACTCTGAAAATGTCGAAAAATAAGAAATTCACACTTGTAGGACCTGCAATATGGTGAGAAACCCTGAAAAAGTCAAAAAATGAGAAAATCACACTGTAGGACTTGGAATAAAATGAGAAACCGTGAAAAAGACAAAAAATGACAAAAGTACACGGTAGGAGATGGAATATGGAGAGAAACCGTTAAAAAGTAGAAAAATAAGATATACACACTTGTAGGACATGCAATATGGTGAGAGACCCTGAAAAAGTCTTAAATGAGAAAATCACACTGTAGTACCTGGAATATGGTGAGAAACCCTGAAAATGTCCAAAAATAAGAAATTCACACGTGTAGGACCTGCAATATGGTGAGAAACCCTGAAAAAGTTGAAAAATGAGAAAATCACACTGTAGGACTTGGAATAAGATGAGACACCCTGAAAAATTCAAAAAATGAGAAAATTTCACTGTAGGACTTGGAATAAGATGAGAAACCCTGAAAAAGTTGAAAAATGAGAAAATCACAATGTAGAAGATGGAATATGGTGAGCAATCCTGAAAAAGTCAAAAAATGAGAATATCACACTGTGGAACCTGGAATATGGTGAGAAACTCTGAAAAAGGCGAAAAATTGGAAAAATCACACTCTAGGACTTGGAATATGATGAGAAACCCTGAAAAAGTCAAAAATGAGAAAATCAGACTGTAGTAGCTGGAATATGGTGAGAAACATTGAAAAAGTCTCAAAACGAGAAAATCACACAGTTGGACCTGCAATATGGTGAGAAAAACTGAAACAGTCGAAAAATAAGAAAATCAAACTTGTAGTCCCTGCAATATGGTGAGAAACCCTGAAAAATTCCAAAAATGAGAAAATCACACTGTAAGATTTAGAATATGATGAGAAACACTGAAAAAGTCAAAAAATGAGAAAAATACACTGTAGAAGCTGGAATATGGTGAGTAAACTCTGAAAAAGTCGAAAAATAAGAAAATCACACTTGTAGAACCTCCAATATGTTGAGAAACCCTGAAAAAGTCTTAAAATGAGAAAATCACACTGTAGGACTTGGAATAAGATGAGAAACCCTAAAAAAGTCGAAAAATGAGAAAAATACACTGAAGGAGTTGGAATATGTTGAGAAACCCTGAAAAAGTCTTAAAATGAGAAAATCACACTGTAGGACCTGGAATATGGTGAGAAACCCTGAAATATCGAAAAATAAGAAAATCAAACTTGTAGTACCTGTAATATGGTGAGAAACCCTGAAAAAGTCAAAAAATGAGAAAATCACAATATAGGACTTGGAATAAGATGAGAATCTGTGAAAAAGACAAAAAAATGACAAAAACACACTGTAGGAGCTTGAATATGGTGAGAAACCCTGAAAAAGTCCAAAAATAAGAAATTCACACTTGTAGGACCTGCAATATGGTGAGAAACCCTGAAAAAGTCGAAGAATGAGAAAATCACACTGTAGGAGTTGGAATATGGTGAGAAACCCTGAAAAAGTCGAAAAATGAGAAAATCAGGGACTAGGACCCAGAATATGATGAGAAACACAGAAAAAGTCTTAAAATGAGAAAATCACACTGTAGGACCTGGAATATGGTAAGAAACCCTGAAAATGTCGAAAAATGAGAAAATGACACTGTAGGAGCTGGAATATGTTGAGAAGTCCTGAAAAAAGCCAAAAAAAAAAAAAAAGAAAAAAAAAAAGAAATACAAACTTGTAGGACTTGTAGGACTTGCAATATGGTGAGAGACCCTGAAAAAGTCTTAAAATGAGAAAATCACACTGTAGGACTTGGAATATGATGAGAAACCCTGAAAAATTCAAAAAATGAGAAAATCACACTGTTGTACCTGGTATATGGTGAGAAACACTAAAAAAGTATTAAAATGAGAAAATCACACAGTAGGACCTGAAATATGGAGAGAAACCGTGAAACAGTCGAAATATAAGAAAATCAAACTTGAAGTACATGCAATATGGTGAGAAACCCTGAAAAAGTTGAAAAATGAAAAAATCACACTGTAGGATTTGGAATATGATGAGAAACCATGAAAAAGTCAAAAATGAGAAAAATATACTGTAGGAGTTGGAATGTGGTGAGAAAACCTGAAAAAGTCGAAGAATAAGAAAATCACACAAGTAGGACCTCCAATATGGTGAGAAACCCTGAAAAAGTCGAAAAATGAGACAATTACAGACTAGGACATGGAATATGGTAAGAAACCCTTTAAAAGTCGGAAAAAGAGAAAATCACACTGTAGGATTTGGAATATGATGAGAAAACCTGAAAAAGACAAAAAAATGAGAAAATCACACTGTAGTACCTGGAATATTGTGAGAAAACACTGAAAAAGTCTAAAAATGAGAAAATCACACAGTAGGACTTGGAATATGGTGAGAAATCCTGAAACAGTCGAAAAATAAGAAAATCAAACTTGTAGTACCTGCAATATGGTGAGAAACCCTGAAAAGTCAAAAAAAGAAAAAAATCACACTGTAGTACCTGGAATATGGTGAGAAACACTGAAAAAGTCTAAAAATAAGATAAAACTTTTAGTACCTGAAATATGGTGAGAAACCCTGAAAAAGTCAAAAAATGAGAAAATCACACTGTAGGACTTCGAATATGATGAGAAACCGTGAAAAAGTAAAAAAAAATGAGAAAAATACACTGTAGGAGATGGAATATGGAGAGAAACCCTGAAAAGGTTAAA
>NW_028227652.1:50730-98784 GCF_978045245.1 Mus caroli
TATTTCAGGTCCTACTGTGTGATTTTCTCATTTTAATACTTTTTTAGTGTTTCTCACCATATACCAGGTACAACAGTGTGATTTTCTCATTTTTTGAATTTTTCAGGGTTTCTCATCATATTCCAAGTCCTACAGTGTGATTTTCTCATTTTAAGACTTTTTCAGGGTCTCTCACCATATTGCAAGTCCTACAAGTCCTACAAGTTTGTATTTCTTTTTTTTTTTCTTTTTTTTTTTTTGGCTTTTTTCAGGACTTCTCAACATATTCCAGCTCCTACAGTGTCATTTTCTCATTTTTCGACATTTTCAGGGTTTCTTACCATATTCCAGGTCCTACAGTGTGATTTTCTCATTTTAAGACTTTTTTCTGTGTTTCTCATCATATTCTGGGTCCTAGTCCCTGATTTTCTCATTTTTCGACTTTTTCAGGGTTTCTCACCATATTCCAACTCCTACAGTGTGATTTTCTCATTCTTCGACTTTTTCAGGGTTTCTCACCATATTGCAGGTCCTACAAGTGTGAATTTCTTATTTTTGGACTTTTTCAGGGTTTCTCACCATATTCAAGCTCCTACAGTGTGTTTTTGTCATTTTTTTGTCTTTTTCACAGATTCTCATCTTATTCCAAGTCCTATATTGTGATTTTCTCATTTTTTGACTTTTTCAGGGTTTCTCACCATATTACAGGTACTACAAGTTTGATTTTCTTATTTTTCGATATTTCAGGGTTTCTCACCATATTCCAGGTCCTACAGTGTGATTTTCTCATTTTAAGACTTTTTCAGGGTTTCTCAACATATTCCAACTCCTTCAGTGTATTTTTCTCATTTTTCGACTTTTTTAGGGTTTCTCATCTTATTCCAAGTCCTACAGTGTGATTTTCTCATTTTAAGACTTTTTCAGGGTTTCTCAACATATTGGAGGTTCTACAAGTGTGATTTTCTTATTTTTCGACTTTTTCAGAGTTTACTCACCATATTCCAGCTTCTACAGTGTATTTTTCTCATTTTTTGACTTTTTCAGTGTTTCTCATCATATTCTAAATCTTACAGTGTGATTTTCTCATTTTTGGAATTTTTCAGGGTTTCTCACCATATTGCAGGGACTACAAGTTTGATTTTCTTATTTTTCGACTGTTTCAGTTTTTCTCACCATATTGCAGGTCCAACTGTGTGATTTTCTCGTTTTGAGACTTTTTCAATGTTTCTCACCATATTCCAGCTACTACAGTCTGATTTTCTCATTTTTGACTTTTTCAGGGTTTCTCATCATATTCCAAGTCCTAGAGTGTGATTTTTCCAATTTTTCGCCTTTTTCAGAGTTTCTCACCATATTCCAGGTTCCACAGTGTGATATTCTCATTTTTTGACTTTTTCAGGATTGCTCACCATATTCCATCTTCTACATTGTGATTTTCTCATTTTTCAACTTTTTCAGGGTTTCTCATCTTATTCCAAGTCCTACAGTGAAATTTTCTCATTTTTTGAATTTTTCAGGGTGTCTCATCTTATTCCAAGTCCTACAGTGTGATTTTCTCATTTTTCAACTTTTTCAGGGTTTCTCACCATATTGCAGGTCCTACACGTGTGAATTTCTTAATTTTTGGACATTTTCAGGGTTTCTCACCATATTCCAGGTACTACAGTGTGATTTTCTCATTTAAGACTTTTTCAGGGTCTCTCACCATATTGCATGTCCTACAAGTGTGTATATCTTATTTTTCTACTTTTTAACGGTTTCTCTCCATATTCCATCTCCTACCGTGTACTTTTGTCATTTTTTGTCTTTTTCACGGTTTCTCATTTTATTCCAAGTCCTACAGTGTGATTTTTCTCATTTTTTGACTTTTTCAGGGTTTCTCACCATATTGCAGGTCCTACAAGTGTGAATTTCTTATTTTTCGACATTTTCAGAGTTTCTCACCATATTCCAGGTCCTACAGTGTGATTTTCTCATTTTAAGACTTTTTCAGTGTTTCTCACCATATTCCAGGTACTACTGCGTGATTTTCTCATTTTTCGACTTTTTCAGGGTTTCTGACCATATTCCAGGCTACTGCGTGATTTTCTCATGTTTTCGACTTATTCAGAGTTTTCTCACCATATTCCAGGTCTTACTGTGTGATTTTCTCATTTTAATACTTTTTTACCATATTCCAGGTACTACAGTGTGATTTTCTCATTTTTTTACTTTTTCAGGATTTCTCATCACATTCCAAGTCCTAGAGTGTGATTTTTGCTTTTTTCGAATTTTTCAGGGTTTCTCAACATATTCCAGGTCCTACAGTTTGTTATTCTCTCTTTTCGTCTTTTTCAGGGTTTCTCACTAGCTTCCAAGTCCTACTGCCTGATTTTCTCATTTTCCGACTTCTTTCAGGGTTTCTCACCATATTCTGGGTCCTACTGCATGAATTTCTCATGTTTTGACTTTTTCAGGGTTTCTCACCATATTCCAAGTCCTAGAGTGTGATATTCTCATTTTTTGACTTTTTCACTGTTTCTCACCATATTCCAGGTCCTACAGTGCGATTTTCTCTTTTTTTAAAATTTTCGGGGTTTCTTACTTATTCCAGGTTCTACATTGTCATTTTCTCATTTTTTGAATATTTCAGGTTTTTTCAACATATTCCAGGTCCTACACTTTCATTTTCTAATTTGCGACTTTTTCAGAGTTTCTCACCATATTCCATGTACTACAGTGTGATTTTTCTCATTTTTTGACTTTTTCAGGGTTTCTCACCATATTCCAAGTCCTACAGGGTGATATTCTCATTTTTTGACTTTTTCACTGTTTCTCACCATATTCCAGGTCCTACAGTGCGATTTTCTCTTTTTTTAAAATTTTCGGGGTTTCTTACCTTATTCCAGGTTCTACATTGTCATTTTCTCATTTTTTGAATATTTCAGGTTTTCTCAACATATTCCAGGTCCTACACTGTCATTTTCTAATTTGCGACTTTTTCAGAGTTTCTCACCATATTCCATGTACTACAGTGTGATTTTTCTCATTTTTTGACTTTTTTAGGGTTTCTCACCATATTCCAAGTCCTACAGGGTGATTTTCTCATTTTTTGACTTTTTCAGAGTTTCTCACCATATTCGAAGTCCTACAGTGTGATTTTCTCATTTTTGGACTTTTTCAGGTTTTCTCATCATATTACAAGTCCTAGAGTGTGATTTTCTCCTTTTTGAATTTTTCATGTTTTCTCACCATATTCCAGGTCCTACAGTGTGATTTTTCTCTTTTTTTGACTTTTCAGGGTTTCTCACCATATTCCAGCTCCTACAGTGTGATTTTCTCATTTTTAGATTTTTTCAGGTTTTCTCATCATATTCCAAGTCCTACAGTGTGATTTTCTCATTTTTTGACTTTTTCAGAATTTCTCACCCTATTGAAGGTCCTACAGTATGATTTTCTCATTTGTCGAATTTTCAGGTTTTCTCACCATATTGCAGGTACTACAAGTTTGATTTTCTTATTTTTCGACTGTTTCAGGGTTTCTCACCATATTCCAAGTCCTACTGTGTGATTTTCTCATTTTTAGACTTTTTCAGTGTTTTCTCACAATATTCCAGGTACTACAGTGTGATTTTCTCATTTTTTGACTTTTTCAGGTTTTCTCATCATATTCCAAATCCTACAGTGTGATTTTCTCTTTTTCCGACTTTTAAAGGGTTTCTTACCATATTCCATGTCCTACTCTGTAATTTTCTCATTTTTCGACTTTTTCAGGGTTTCTCACCATATTGGAGGTCCTACTTGTGTGATTTTCTTATTCTTCGACTTTTTCAGTTTTTCTCACCACATTCCAACTCCTACAGTATATTTTTCTCATTTTTGACTTTTTCATGGTTTCTCATCATATTCCAAATCCTACAGTGTGATTTTTTCATTTTTTGACTTTTTCAGGGTTTCTCACCATATTGCAGGTACTTCAAGTTTGATTTTCTTATATTTCGACTGTTTCACGGTTTCTCACCATATTTAGGTCCTACTGTGTGATTTTCTCATTTTTTGAATTTTTCAGTGTTTCTCACCATATTCCAGGTCCTACAGTGTGGTTTTCTCATTTTTCAACTTTTTCAGGGTTTCTCACCATATTGGAGGTCCTACAATTGTGATATTCTAATTTTTTAACCTTTTCAGGGTTTCTCTCCATATTCCAGCTCCTACAGTGTATTTTTCTCATTTTTTTTACTTTTACACGGTTTCTCATCATATTCGAAGTCCTACAGTGTGATTTTCTCATTTTTCGACTTTTTTAGGGTTCCTCACCATATTTCAGGTACTACAAGTTTTATCTTATTTTTAGACTTTTTCAGTGTTTCTCACCATATTCCAGGTACTACAGTGTGATTTTCTCATTTTTTGACTTTTTCAGGGTTTCTCATCGTATTCCAAGTCCTAGAGTGTGATTTTCGCATTTTTCGAATTTTTCAGGGATTCTCAGCATATTCCAGTTCCTACAATTTGATTTTCTAATTTTTTGACTTTTTCAGGGTTTCTCATCATATTTCAGGTACTACAAGTTTTATCTTATTTTTAGACTTTTTCAGTGTTTCTCACCATATTCTAGGTACTACAGTGTGATTTTCTCATTTTTCGACTTTTTCAGGGTTTCTCACCATATTCCAAGTCCTACAGTGTGATTTTCTCATTTTTAGACTTTTTCTGGGTTTCTCATCATATTCCAAGTCCTAGAGTGTGATATTCTCATTTTTCGACTTTTTCAGTGTTTCTCACCATATTGCATGTACTACAAGTTTTATTTTCTTATTTTTGAACTGTTTCAGGGTTTCTCACCATATTCCAGGTCCTACTGTGTGATTTTCTCATTTTAATACTTTTTTAGTGTTTCTCACCATATACCAGGTACTACAGTTTGATTTTCTAATTTTTCGACTTTTTCAGGGTTTCTCACCATATCCCAAGTCCTACAGTGTGATTTTCTCATTTTAAGACTTTTTCAGGGTCTCTCACCATATTGCAAGTCCTACAAGTGTGTATTTCTTTTTTTTTTTTTTGACTTTTTCATGACTTCTCACCATATTCCAGCTCCTACAGTGTCATTTTCTCATTTTTCGACATTTTCAGGGTTTCTTACCATATTCCAGGTCCTACAGTGTGATTTTCTCATTTTAAGACTTTTTCTGTGTTTCTCATCATATTCTGGATCCTAGTGCATGATTATCTCATTTTTCGACTTTTTGAGGGTTTCTCACCATATTCCAAGTCCTACAGTGTGATTTTCTCATTTTTTGAATTTTTCAGGGTTTCTCATCATATTCCAAATCCTAGAGTGTGATATTCTCATTTTTCGACTTTTTCAGTGTTTGTCACCATATTGCATGTACTACAAGTTTGATTTTCTTATATTTCGACTGTTTCAGGGTTTCTCACCTCATTCCAGGTCCTACTGGGTGATTTTCTCATTTTAATACTTTTTTAGTGTTTCTCACCATATTCCAGGTACTACAGTGTGATTTTTTCATTTTTTGACTTTTTCACGGTTTCTCATCATATTCCAAGTCCTAGAGTGTGATTTTTGCCTTTTTCGTATTTTTCAGGGTTTCTCAACATATTCCAGGTCCTACAGTTTGATTTTCTCATTTTTCGACTTTTTCAGGGTTTCTCACCAGCTTCCAGGTCCTACTGCGTGATTTTCTCATTTTTCGACTTTTTTCAGGATTTCTCACCATATTCTGGGTCCTACTACATGATTTTCTCATTTTTCGATGTTTCAGGGTTTCTCACCATATTCCAGTCCTAGAGTGTGATTTTCTCATTTTTTAACTTTTTCAGGGTTTCTTACGGTATTCCAGGTTCTACATTGTCATTTTCTCATTTTTCGAATATTTCAGGTTTTCTCAACATATTCCAGGCCCTACACTGTCATTTTATAATTTGCGACTTTTTCAGAGTTTCTACCCATATTCCATGTACTACAGTGTGATTTTTCTCATTTTTTGACCTTTTCTGGGTTTCTCACCATATTCCAGGTCCTAAGGTGTGATTTTCTCATTTTAAGACTTTTTCAGTATTTTTCACCATATTCCAAGTACTACAGTGTGATTTTCTATTTTAAGACTTTTTCAGTGTTTCTCACCAAATCCCAGGTCCTACTGCGTGATTTTCTCATTTTTCGACTTTTTCAGGGTTTCTCACAATATTCCAAGTCCTACAGTGTGATTTTCTCATTTTTCGACTTTTTCAGGGTTTCTCACCATATTCCAAGTCCTACAGTGTGATTTTCTCATTTTTTGACTTTTTCAGGGTTTCTCAACATATTCCAAGTCCTAGAGTGTGATTTTTGCCTTTTTCGAATTTTTCAGGGTTTCTCACCATATTCCAGATCCTACAGATTGATTTTCTCATTTTTCGACTTTTTCAGGGTTTCTCACCAGCTTCCAGGTCCTACTGCGTGATTTTCTTATTTTTTGACTTTTTTTTCAGGGTTTCTCACCATATTCTGGGTCCTACTTCATGATTTTCTCATTTTTGACATTTTCAGGGTTTCTCACCATATTCCAAGTCCTAGAGTGTGATATTCTCATTTAAGACTTTTTCAGTGTTTCTCACCATATTCCAGGTACTCCTGCATGCTTTTCTCATTTTTCGACTTTTTCAGGGTTTCTCACCATATTCCAAATCCTACAGTGTGATTTTTCATTTTTTGACTTTTTCAGGGTTACTCATCTTATTCCAAGCCACACCCATCTTTAAATTTTTAGAAGAAAATGTGAGGCTGTGTTTATATACATCATATGCAGATCGTAAGAGGGATTTAGATTCTCCAGAATCTGACACCCTCTTCTGGAGTGTCTAAAGATAGCTACAGTTTACTTATATCTAATAAATAAATAAATAAATAAATAAATAAATAAATAAATATATAAATAAACATTTTTTTAAAAAGGATAAGTAAGAAAGAAAGACCAGGCAGGCCTGCCATCCTTATCTCTGTCTGTCTGTCTGTCTGTCTGATCCCCGGGAACTGGAGATGGGCTACCTTATAGTTGCTGGTAGTTGATCCCAGGTTCTCTGGAAGAGGAGACAATGCTGTTAATTGTTGAGCCCTTTCAGTGGCCCCACCCATCTTTAAATTTTTAGAAGTATATGTGAGGCTGTGTTTTTGTACATCATATGCAGACCATAAGAGGGATTTAGATTCTCCAGAATCTGACACACTCTTCTGGAGTGTCTGAAGACAGCTACAGTGTACTTATATCTAATAAATACATACATAAATAAATAAGTAAATAAATAAAATTTTTTTAAAGGGATAAAGAAGAAAGAAAAACCAGGCAGGCCTTCCATCCTTGTCTGTCTTTCTCTCTGTCTGTCTGTCTTCCTAGCCCCTTGCGTAGCCTAGCCTAGCCCCTTGCCTTGCCTAGCCTAGCCCAGCCCTGCCTTGCCTAGCCCTGCCTATCCCTGTCTTTAACCAGGCTGGCCTCGAAGTCAGAAACTGACTGCTTCTGCCTCCAGAGTGCTCTCATTAAGAGCTCAAGCCACCACTGACTGTTGGGTTTTCTAAGTCTTACATAGGTATGGTCTGTTTCTCACCTGTGAAACCCTAATTAACACATGTAGTCTGTCCTAGGTCAGCCATAGCTACAGACTGAGGCCTTTTCTAAAACAAAACAAAAGAAAACAAAAAATAGAAATAATAAAATAAATAAATTAAGCAACCACATGATAACTTTTCTTTCTTTCAATGATACTCAGAGCTTGAAGCAGTTCACCCATGAGACCTCAGCTCCGGACATTGAGGCTGTTTCCCTAACAAGTATTATGGCTGAACCTGAGGGGTTCTACTGCTGATTTGTGTCCCCCTCTTTAAAAAAATAGTTGTTTTCAAAGGCTGCAGGTTCTTAGCCCTGTTCCTTGTTACAGTTGAGTCACAGCCCTGAAAGTTCAGTGGTAGTTAAAGGCACTGAGAAGGGCTTCCTCTAGACATCAAAGACCAAGTCTTTGTTATTAAAAAGTTAATCTGGATTGCCCCACCCCCTGGCATCCTTAGAATTCCTAGAAAGGAAGGCAGGGACCTGTGCAGAAGGGTGCAAGTCTACTGCTGTTTGTAAGTGGTAACAGAAAGCTTTCTCTTTTTGGTACCCTACCCCAAGTTACACTGTCATTTCTTTTTCCTAGTTGTTGTTTTGTCGGTTTGTATTCTCAACATAGACCCTTTTCCTTCCTAACCTTGGCTGTCCTGAACCTTACTGTCCTTGAACTCAGTGATTTGCCTGTCTTGCTGGGATGAAACTGTGAGCTACCATCCAGAAGGAAGCACCCTGCTGAGGTTAGATTGGGGTCTCTTCCATTTTCCTCTATGAACATGCATATGGCAGGCCTGTTCTTTCTTTTTTACTTTTCTTTTTCTTTTTAAAGATTTATATATTTATTATATTTAAGTATGCTGTAGCTATCTTCAGACAGTCCAGAAGAGGGTGTCAGATTCTGAAGAATCTAAATCATTCTTATTGTCTGCATATGATGTATATAAACACAGCCTCACATATACTCAAAAAAAAAAAAAAGAAAGAAAGATGTGGCTACAGAGAGGGCTCAACAATTAAGAGCATTGTCTCCTCTTCCAGAGAACCTGGGCTCAATTACCAGTATTATATATGGTGGCCCATCTCCAGTTCCAGGGGATCTAATACTCTGTTCTGGAGTCTGTGGGCACAGCATACACATGCAAAACATTCTTACACAATCATTGAGAGAGGAGAGAGAGGGGTTGAGAGAGAGGGGAGGTAATCATACCTCCTGACGAGTTTGAAGACCTGAGCTTCATCACTCACACAAATAAATAAATGCAAAATATTTTTAAAAAATAAACTCTGCCATTGCCCTTTAAAAATTCCTAGAAAACAAGTTTTATAAGCAACAGTTATATTTACTATATCTAAAGTACAGTCATGAGCATATTCTCTAAATAGAAAAAGGCCTGTTAGTCTTAGAAATGGAAAAGACAAACCAAGGAAGGTTTGCAATTACATAATGAGGCAGCTCAGCCCAGCTCTTAGGTTGGAAATAAGACTGGAGAATAGGATACACCTGAAGACAGCCAGCCATTGCTTTTTGTTTTGGAGGCTGAAAGGATACACCTGAAGACAGCCAATGCTGTGTGATGGTGATCTGGTATTTTTTTTTTAATTTTTAAAAACTTTAACACTTTTTATAAAACCTTTTTCTTTCTTTCTTTCTTTCTTTCTTTCTTTCTTTCTTTCTTTCTTTCTTTCTTTCTTCCTTTCTTTCTTTCTGTCTTTCTTTCTTTCCCTAGCCTACCCTAGCCTACCCTAGCCTACCCTAGCCTACCCTAGCCTACCCTAGCCTACCCTAGCCTACCCTAGCCTACCCTAGCCTACCCTAGCCTACCCTAGCCTTCCCTAGCCTACCCTAGCCTACCCTAGACTACCCTAGCCTTGCCTAGCCTACCCTAGCCTTCCCTAGCCTTCCCTAGCCTTCCCTAGCCCTGCCTAACCCTGTCTTTCACCAGGGTGGCCTCGAACTCAGAAACTGACTGCCTATGCCTACAGAGTGCTCTCATTAAGAGCTTGAGCCACCACTGAAGGTATGCAGACCATAAGAGGGATTTAGATTTTCCTGAATTTGACACCCTCTTCTTGAGTGTCTGAAGACAGCTACTGTGTACTTATAACTAATAAATACATAAATAAATAATTAAATAAACATTTTTTAAAAGGATAAGAAAGAAAGAAAAGGCAGGCCTGCCCTCCTTAGCTCTGTCTGTCTGTCTGTCTGTCTGATCCCTGAGAAATGGAGATGGGACACCATATAGTTGCTGGTAGTTGATCCCAGGTTCTCTGGAAGAGGAGACAATGCTGTTAATCGTTGAGCTTTTTCAGTGGCCCCACCCTTCTTTAAATTTTTGAAGTATATGTGAGGCTCTCTTTAGGTACATCATGTGCAGACCATAAGAGGGATTTAGATTCTCCAGAATCTTACACCCTCTTATGGAGTGTCTGAAAACAGCTACAGTGTACTTATATCGAATAAATAAATAAATAAATAAATAAACATTTTTTAAAAAGGATAAGAAAGAAAGAAGACCTGGCAGGCCTGCCATCCTTATCTCTGTCTGTTTGTCTGTCTGTCTTTCTGTCTGATCCTCTGATACTGGATATGGGCCACCATATAGTTGCTAGTAGTTGATCCCAGGTTCTATGGAAGAGGAGACAATGCTGTTAATTGTTGAGACCTTTCAGTGGTCCCACCCATCTTTAAATTTTTAGAAGTATATGTGAGGCTGTGTTTATGTACATCATATGCAGACCATAAGAGGGATTTAGATTCTGCAGAATCTGACACCTTCTTCTGGAGTGTCTGAAGACAGCTACAGTGTACTTATATCTAATAAATACATAAATAAATAAATAAATAAATAAATAAATAAATAAATAAATAAGTAAACATTTTTTCAAAAGGATAAGAAAGAAAGAAAGACCAGGCAGGCCTGCCATCCTTATATCTGTCTGTCTGTCTGTCTGTCTGATCCTCTGGAACTGGAGATGGGCCACCATATAGTTCCTGGTAGTTGATCCCAGGTTCTCTGGAAGAGGAGATAATGCTGTTAATTGTTGAGCCCTTTCAATGGCCCCACCTTTCTTTAAAATTTTTGAAGTATATTTGAGGCTGTGTTTATGTACATCATATGCAGACCAGAAGATGGTTTTAGATTTTTCAGAATCTGACACCGTCTACTGGAGTTTCTGAAGACAGCTACAGTGTACTTATATCTAATAAATACATAAATAAAAAAATTAATAAATAAATAAACATTTTTTATAAAGGATAAAAAAGAAAGAAAAATCAGGCAGGCCTGCCATCCTTATCTCTGTCTGTCTGTCTGTCTGTCTGTCTGTCTGAACCTCTGGAACTGCATATGGGCCACCATATATTTGCTGTTAGTTTTTCCCAGGTTCTCTGGAAGAGGAGACAATGCTGTTAATTGTTGAGCCCTTTCAGTGGCCCCACCCATCTTTAAATGTTTAGAAGTATTTGTGAGGCTGTGATTATGTACATCATATGCAGACCATAAGAGGGATTTAGATTCTCCAGAATCTGACACCCTTTTCTGGACTGTCTGAAGACAGCTACAGTGTACTTATATCAAATAAATAAATAAATAAATAAATAAATAAATAAATAAATAAATAAATAAACATTTTTTAAAGAGGATAAGTAAGAAAGAAAGACCTGGCAAGCCTGCCATCCTTATCTCTGTCTGTCTGTCTGTCTGTCTGATCCCCTGGAACTGCAGATGGTCCACCATATAGTTGCTGGTAGTTGATCCCAGGTTCTCTGGAAGAGTAGACAATGATGTTAATGGTTGAGCCCTTTCAGTGGTCCCACCCATCTTTAAATTTTTATAATTATATGTGAGGCTGTGTTTATGTACATCATATGCAGACCATAAGAGGGATTTAGATTCTCCAGAATCTGACACCCTCTTCTGGAGTGTCTGAAGACAGCTACAGTGTACTTATATCTAATAAATACATAAATACATAAAAAAATAAATAAATAAACATTTTTAAAACAGGATAAGAAAGAAAGAAAGACCAGGCAGGCCTGCCATCCTTATCTCTGTCTGTCTGTCTGTCTGTCTGTCTGACAGTCTGTCTGATCCCCTGGAACTGGAGGTGGGCCACTATATAGTTGCTGATAGTTGATCCCAGGTTCTCTGGAAGTGGAGACAGTCATGGTAATTTTTGAGCCCTCTCAGTGGCCCCACACATCTTTAAATTTTTAGAAGTATACGTGAGTCTGTGTTTATGTACATCATATGCAGGCCATAAGAGGGAATTAGATTCTCCAGACTCTGACACCGTCTTCTGGAGTGTCTGAAGACAGCTACAGTGTACTTATATCTAATAAATACATAAATAAATAAATAAGTAAACATTTTTTCAAAAGGATAAAAAGAAAGAAAGACCAGGCAGGCCTGCCATCCATATCTCTGTCTGTCTGTCTGTCTGTCTGTCTGATCCCCTGGAACTCTAGATGGGCCACGATATAGTTGCTGGTAGTTGAGCCGAGGTTCTCTGGAAGAGGAGACAATGCTGTTCATTGTTGAGCCCTTTCAATGGCCCCACCCATCTTTAAATATTTAGAACTGTATGTTAGGCTGTGTTTATGTACTTCATATGCAGACCATAAGAGGGATTTAGATTCTCCAGAATTGACACCCTTTTCTGGACTGTCTGAAGACAGCTACAGTGTACTTATATCTAATAAATAAATAAATAAATAAATAAATAAATAAATAAACATTTTTTAAACAGGATAAGTAAGAAAGAAAGACATGGCAGGCCTGCCATCCTTATCTCTGTCTGTCTGTCTGTCTGTCTGATCCCCTGGAACTGCAGATGGGCCACCATATAGTTGCTGGTAGTTGATCCCAGGTTCTCTGGAAGAGGAGACAATGATGTTAATTGTTGAGCCCTTTCAGTGGTCCCACCCATCTTTACATTTTTAGAATTATATGTGAGGCTGTGTTTATGTACATCATATGCAGACCATAAGAAGGATTTAGATTCTCCAGTATCTGACACCCTCTTCTGGAGTGTCTGCAGACAGCTACAGTGTACTTATATCTAATAAATAAATAAATAAATAAATAAATAAATAAATAAATAAATAAATAAATAAATAAATATTTTTTCAAAGAATAAGAAAAAAAGAAAGACCAGGCAAACCTGCCATCCATATCTCTGTTTGTCTGTCTGTCTGTCTGTCTGTCTGATCCCAGGGAACTGGAGATGAGCCACATATAGTTGCTGTTCGTTGATCCCAGGTTCTCTGGAAGAGGACATAATGCTGTTAATTGTTGAGCCCTTTCAGTGGCCCCACCCTTCATTAAATTTTTAGAAGTATATCTGAGGCTATGTTTATGTACATCATATGCAGACCAGAAGATGGTTTTAATTTCTTAAGAATCTGACACCCTCTACTGGAGTGTCTGAAGACAGCTACAGTGTACTTATATCTAATAAATACATAAATAAATTAATTAATAAATAAATAAACATTTTTTAAAAAGGATAAGAAAGAAAGAAAAATCAGGCAGGCCTGCCATCCTTATCTCTCTCTGTCTGTCTGTCTGTTTGTCTGATCCTCTGGAACTGGATATGGGCCACCATATATTTGCTGGTAGTTTTTCCCAGGTTCTCTGGAAGAGGAGACAATGCTGTGAATTGTTGAGCCCTTTCAGTGGCCCCAACCATCTTTAAATTTTTAGAGGTAAATGTGAGGCTGTATTTATGTACATCATATGCAGACCCTAAGAGTGATTTAAATTCTTCAGAATCTGACACCCTCTTCTGGAGTGTCTGAAGACAGCTATAGTGTACTTATATCTAATAAATACATAAATAAATAAATAAATAAATAAATAAATAAATAAATAAATAAACATTTTTTAATCAGGATAAGTAAGAAAGAAAGACCAGGCAGGCCTGCCTTCCTTATCTCTGTCTGTCTGTCTGTCTGATCCCCTGGAACTGCAGATGGGCCACCATATAGTTGCTGGTAGTTGAGCCCAGGTTCTCTGGAAGAGGAGACAATGCTGTTAATTGTTGAGCCCATTCAGTGGCCCCACCCATCTTTAAATTTTTAGAAGTATACTTGAGTCTGTGTTTATGTACATCATATGCAGAACATAAGAGGTATTAGTTTCTCCAGAATCTGACACCCTCTTCTGGAATGTCTGAAGAAAGCTACAGTGTACTTATATCTAATAAATAAATTAATTAATTAATTAATTAATTAATAAGTAAACATTTTTTCAATTGGATAAGAAAGAAAGAAAGACCAGGCAGGCCTGCCATCCTCATCTCTGTCTGTCTGTCTGTCTATCTATATGATCCTTTGGAACTGAAGATAGGCCACCATATAGTTGTTGGTAGTTGATCCCAGGTTCTCTGGAAGAGGAGTCAGTGCTGTTAATTGTGAGCCCTTTCAGTGGCCCCACCCATCTTTAAATTTTTAGGAGTAGATGTGAGGCTGTGTTTATGTACATCATATGCAGACCATAAGAGGGATTTAGAATCTCCAGAATCTGACACCCTCTCTGGAGTGTCTGAAGACAGCTACAGTGTACTTATATCTAATAAATACATAAATAAATAAATAAATAAATAAATAAATAAATAAATAAACATTTTTTAATCAGGATAAGTAAGAAAGAAAGACCAGGCAGGCCTGCCATCCTTATCTCTGTCTGTCTGTCTGTCTGTCTGTCTGTCTGTCTGTCTGTCTTTTCCTCTGGTACTGGAAATGGGCCAGCATATAGTTGCTGGTAGTTGATCCCAGGTTCTCTGAAAGAGGAGACAATGCTGTTAATTGTTTACCGCTTTCAGTGGCGCCACTCATCTTTAAATTTTTAGAAGTAATTGTGAGGCTGTGTTTATGTACATTATATTCAGACCATAAGAGTGATTTAGATTCTCCAGAAGCTGACACCCTCTTCTGGAGTGTCTGAAGACACTATAGTGTACTTATATATAATAAATACATGAATAAATAAATAAGAAAACATTTTTTAAAAAGGATAAGAAAGAAAGAAAGACCAGGCAGGCCTGCCATCCTTATCTCTGTCTGTGTGTCTCTCTGTCTGTCTGTCTGATCCCCAGGAACTGGAGATGGCCCACCATATAGTTGCTGGTAGTTGATCCCAGGTTCTCTGGAAGAGGAGACAACGCTCTTAATTGTTGAGCCCTTTCAGTGGCCCCACCCATCTTTAAATTTTTAGAAGTATACTTGAGTCTGTGTTTATGTATATCATATGCAGACCATAAGAGGTATTTAGATTCTCCAGAATCTGACACCCTCTTCTGGAGTGTCTGAAGACAGCTACAGTGTACTTATATCTAATAAATAAATAAATAAATAAATAAATAAATAAATAAATAAGTATGTAAACATTTTTTCAAAAGGATAAAAAAGAAAGAAAGACAAGGCAGGCCTGCCATTTTTATATCTGACTGTCTGTCTGTCTCTCTGATCCCCTGGAACTGGAGATGGGCCAACATATAGTTGCTGGTAGTTAATCAGAGGTTCTCTGGAAGAGGAGACAATGCTGTTAATTGTTGAGCCCTTTCAATGGCCCCACCCATCTTTAAATTTTTAGAAGTGTATGTAAGGCTGTGTTTATGTACATCATATGCAGACCATAAGAGGGATTTAGATGCTCCATAAACTGACACACTCTTCTGGAGTGTCTGAAGATAGCTACAGTGTACTTATATCTAATAAATACATGAATAAATAAATAAATAAACATTTTTTAAAAAGGATAAGAAAGAAAGAAAGACCAGGCAAGCCTGCCGTCCTTATCTCTTTCTGTCTGTCTTTCTCTCTATATGATCCTTTGGAACTGGAGATAGGCCACCATATAGTTGCTGGTAGTTGATCCCAGGTTCTCCGGAAGAGGAGACAATGCTGTTAATTGTTGAGCCCTTTCAGTGGCCCCAACCATCTTTAAATTTTTAGAAGTATATGTGAGGCTGTGTTTATGTACATCATATGCAGACCATAAGAGGGATTTAGATACTCGAGAATCTGACACCCTCTTCTGAAGTGTGTGAAGACAGCTACATTGTACTTATATCTAATAAATACATACATAAATAAATAAATAAATAAATAAATAAATAAATACATAAACATTTTTTAAAAGGATAAGAAAGAAAGTAAGACCAGGCAGGCCTGCCATCCTTATCTCTGTCTGTCTGTCTGTCTGTCTGACAGTCTGTCTGATCCCCTGGACGTCTAGGTGGGCCACTATATACTTGCTGATAGTTGATCCCAGGTTCTCTGGAAGTGGAGACAGTGATGGTAATTGTTGAGCCCTTTCAGTGGTCCCACCCATCTTTAAATTTTTAGAAGTATATGTGAGGCTGTGTTTATGTACATCATATGCAGACCCTAAGAGGGATTTAGATTCTCCAGAATCTGACACCCTCTTCTGCAGTGTCTAAAGACAGCTACAGTGTACTTATATCTAATAAACACATATATAAAAAATAAATATTTTTAAAAAGGATAAGAAAGAAAGAAAGACCAGGCAGGCCTGCCATCCTTATCTCTGTCTGTCTGTCTGTCTGTTTGATACCCTGGTACTGGAGATGGGCCACCATATAGTTACTGGTAGTTGATCCCAGGCTCTCTGGAAGAGGAGACAATGCTGTTAATTGTTGAGCCATTTCAGTGGCCCCAACCATCTTTGAATTTTTAGAAGTAAAGTGTGCTGTGTTTATGTACATCATATGCAGACCATAAGAGGGATTTAGATTCTCCAGAATCTGACACCCTCTTCTGGATTGTTTGAAGACAGCTACATTGTACTTATATCTAATAAATACATAAATAAATAAATAAACATTTTTTAAAAAGGATAAAAAAGAAAGAAAGACCAGGCAGGCCTGCCATCCTTATCCTTGTCTCTCTGTCTGTCTGTCTGATAACATGGAACTGGAGATGGGCCACCATAAAGTTGCTGGTAGTTGATCCCAGGATCTCTGATGAGTAGACAATGTTGTTAATTGTTGAGACCTTTCAGTGGCCCCACACATCTTTAAATTTTTAGAAGTATATGTGAGGCTGTGTTTATGTACATCATATGCAGACCATAAGAGGGATATAGATTCTCCAGAATCTGACACCCTCTTCTGGAGTGTCTGAAGATAGCTAAAGTGTACTTATATCTAATAAATAAATAAATAAATAAATAAATAAATAAATAAATAAACAAACAAACATTTTTTAAAAAGAATAAGATAGAAAGAAAGACCAGGCTGGACGGTCATCCTTATCTATGTCTGTCTGTCTGTCTCTCTGTCTGTCTGTCTGTCTGATCTCCTGGAACTGGAGATGGGCCACCATATAGTTGCTGGTAGTTGATCCCAGGTACTCTGAAGAGGAGACAATTCTGTTAATTGTTCAGCCCTTTCAGTGGCCCCACTCATCTTTAAATTTCTAGAAGTAAATGTGATGTTGTGTTTATGTACATCATATTCAGACCGTAAGAGGGATTTAGATTCTCCAGAATCTGACACCGTCTTTTGGAGTGTCTATGACGGATACAGTGTACATATATCTAATAAATACATAAATAAATAAATAAATAAATAAATAAATAAATAAATAAATAAATAAACATTTTTAAAAAAGGATAAGAAAAAAAGAAAGACCAGCAGGCCTGCCATCCTTATCTCTGTCTGTCTGTCTGTCTAATCCCCTGGAACTGGAGATGGGCCACCATATAGTTGCTGGTAGTTGATCCCAGGTTCTCTGGAAGAGGAGACAATGCTGTTAATTGTTGAGCGCTTTCAGTGGCCCCACACATCTTGAAATTTTTAGAAGTATATGTGAGTCTGTGTTTATGTACATCATATGCAGACCAAAAGAGGGATTTAGATTCTCCACAATCTGACACCCTCTTCTGGAGTGTCTGAAGACAGCTACAGTGTACTTATATCTAATAAATAAATAAATAAATAAATAAATAAATAAATAAATAAATAAATGAATAAATAAATAAATAAATAAGTAAATAAACAAACATTTTTTAAAAAGGATAAGAAAAAAAGAAAGACCAGCAGGCCTGCCATCCTTATCTCTGTCTGTCTGTCTGTCTGTCTGTCAGTCTGATCCCCTGGAACTGGAATGGGCCCCATATATTTGCTGGTAGTTGATCCGAGGTTCTCTGGAAGAGGAGACAATGCTGTTAATTGTTGAGCCCTCTCAGTGGCCCCACACATCTTTAAATTTTTAGAAGTATATGTGAGGCTGTGTTTATGTACATCATATGCAGACCATAAGAGGGATTTAGATTCTCAAGAATCTGACAACATCTTCTGAAGTGTCTGAAGACAGCTACAGTGTACTTATATCTAATAAATACATAAATAAAAATAAATAAATAAATAAATAAACATTTTTTCAACAGTATAATAAAGAAAGAAAGACCAGGCACGCCTGCCATCCTTATCTCTGTCTGTCTGTCTGTCTGTCTGATCCCCTGGAACTGGAGATGGGCCACCATATAGTTGCTGGTAGTTCATCCCAGGTTCTCTGGAAGAGGAGACAATGCTGTTAATTGTTGAGCCCTTTCTTTAGTGACCCCACCCATCTTTAAATTTTTAGAAGTATATGTGAGGCTGTGTTTATGTACATCATATGCAGACCATAAGAGGGATTTAGATTCTCCAGAATCTGACACCCTCTTCTGGAGTGTCTGAAGACAGCTACAGTGTACTTATATCTAAAAAATACATAAATAAATAAATAAATAAACATTTTTTAAAAAGGATAAGAAAGAAAGAAAGACCAGGCAGGCCTGCCATCCTTATCTCTGTCTTTCTGTCTGTCTGTTTGTCTGTCTGATCCCCTGAAACTGGAGATGGGCCAACATATAGTTGCTGGTAGTTGATCCCAGGTTCTCTGGAAGAGGAGACAATGCTGTTAATTGTTGGTTCCTTTCAGTGGCCCCAACCATCTTTAAATTTTTAGAAGAATATGTGAGGCTGTGTTTATGTACATCATATGCAGAACATAAATGGGATTTACGTTCTGCAGAATCAAACACCCTCTTCTAGAGTGTCTGAAGATAGCTATAGTGTACTTATATCTAATAAATACATAAATAAATTAATAAACCTTTTTTAAAATGATAAGAAAGAAAGAAAGACCAGGCAGGCCTGCCATCCTTATCTCTGTCTGTCTGTCTGTGTGTCTGTCTGATCCCCTGGAACTGGAGATGGGCCACCATATAATTACTGGTTATTGATCCCAGGTTCTCTGGAAGAGGAGACAATGCTGTTAATTGTTGATCCCTTTTAGTGGCCCCACACATCTTTAAATTTTTAGAAGTATATGTGAGGCTGTGTTTATGTACATCATATGCAGACCATAAGAGGGATTTAGATTCTCCAGAATCTGACAACCTCTTCTGGAGTGTCTGAAGACAAGTATTGTGTACTTATATCTAATAAATACATTAAAAATAAATAAATAAATAAATAAATAAAAATAAATAAATAAACATTTTTTTTAAACGGAGAAGAAAGAAAGAAAGACCATGCAGGCCTGCCATCCTTATCACTTTCTGTCTGTCTGTCTGTCTGTCTGATCCCCTGTAACTGGAGATGGGACACCATATAGTTGCTGGTAGTTGATCCCAGGTTCTCTTGAAAAGGAGACAATGCTGTTAATTGTTGAGCCCTTTCAGTGGCCCCACCCATCTTTAAATTTTTAGAAGTATATGTGAGGCTATGTTTATGTACATCAAATGCAGACCATAAGAGGGATTTAGATTCTCCAGCATATGACACCCTCTTCTGGAGTGTCTGAAGACAGCTACAGTGTACTTATGTCTAATAAATACATAAATAAACAAATAAACATTTTTAAATAAGGATAATAAAGAAAGAAAATCCAGGCAGGCCTTCCATCCTTATATCTGTCTGTCTGTCTGTCTGTCTGATTCCCTGGAACTGGAGATGGGCCACCATATAGTTGCTGGTAGATGATCCAGGTTCTCTGGAAGAGGAGACAATGCTGTTAATTGTTGAGCCCTTTCAGTGGCCCCACACATCTTTAAATTTTTAGAAATATATGTGAGGCTGTGTTATGTACATCATATGCAGACCATAAGAGGTATTTAGATTCTCCAGAATCTGATACCCTCTTCTGGAGTGTCTGAAGACAGCTACAGTGTACTTATATCTAATAAATAAATAAATAAATAAATAAATAAATAAATAAATAAATAAATAAATAAATAAACATTTTTTAAAAAGGATAAGAAAAAAAGAAAGACTAGCAGGCCTGCCATCCTTATCCCTGTCTGTCTGTCTGTCTGTCTGATCCCCTGGAACTGGAGATGGGCCACCACATAGTTGCTGGTAGTTTAATCCCAGGTTCTCTGGAAGAGGAGACAATGCTGTTAATTTTTGAGCCCTTTCAGTGGCCCCACACATCTTTAAATTTTTAGAAGTATTTGTGAGGCTGTGTTTATGTACATTGTATGTAGACCATAAGAGGGATTTATATTCTCCAGAATCTGATACCCTCTTCTGGAGTGTCTGAAGACAGCTACAGTGTACTTATATCTAATAAATACATAAATAAATAAATAAACATGTTTTAAAAAGGATAAGAAAGAAAGAAAAACCAGGGTGGCCTGCCATCCTTGTTTGTCTGTCTGTCTGTCTGTCTCTCTGATCCCCTGGATCTGGAGATGGGCCACCATATAGTTGCTGGTAGTTGATCCCAGGTTCTCTGGAAGAGGAGACAATGCTGTTAATAGTTGAGCCCTCACAGTGGCCCCACCCATCTTTAAATTTTTAGAAATAAATGTGAAGCTGTTTTTATGTACATCATATGCATATCATAAGAGGGACTTAGATTCTCCAGAATCTGACACCCTCTTCCTGAGTGTCTGAAGACAGCTACAGTGTACTTATATATAATAAATTCATAAATAAATAAATAAACCTTTTTAAACGGATAAGAAAGAAATAAAAACCAGGAAGGCCTGCCATCCTTGTCTGTATGTCTGTCTGTCTGTCTGATCGCCTGGAACTGGAGATGGGCCACCATATAGTTGCTGGTAGTTGATCCCAGGTTCTCTGGAAGAGGAGACAATGCTGTTAATTTTTGAGCCCTTTCAGTGGCCCCACCCATCTTTAAATTTTTATAAGTATATGTGAGGCTGTGTTCATGTACATCATATGCAGACCATAAGAGGGATTTAGATACTCCAGAATCTGACACCCTCTTCTGGAGTGTCTGAAGACAGCTACAGTGTACTTATATCGAATAAACAAATAAATAAATAAATAAATAAATAAATAAACATTTTTTAAAAGGATAAGAAAGAATGAAAGACCAGGTAGGCCTGCCATCCTTAACTCTATCTGTCTGTATCTCTGTCTGTCTGTCTGATCCCCTGGAACTGGAGATGGGCCACCATATAGTTGCTGGTAGTTGATGCCAGGTTCTCTGGAAGAGGAGACAATGCTGTTAATTGTTGAGCCCTTTCAGTGGTCCTACCCATCTTTAAATTTTTAGAAGTATATGTGAGGCTGTGTTTATGTACATCATATGCAGACCATAAGAGGGATATAGATTCTCCAGAATCTGAAACCCTCTTCTGGAGTGTCTGAAGACAGCTACAGTGTACTTATATCTAATAAATACATAAATAAATAAATAAATATACATTTTTTAAAAGGGATAAGAAAGAAAGAAAAACCAGGCAGGCTTCCATCCTTGTCTGTCTTTCTCTCTGTCTGTCTGTCTTGCCTAGCCCCTTGCGTTGCCTAGCCTAGCCCCTTGCCTTGCCTAGCCCAGCCCCTTGCCTAGCCTAGCCTAGCCCAGCCCTGCCTTGCCTATCCCTGCCTATCCCTGTCTTTAACCAGGCTGGCCTCGAACTCAGAAACTGACTGCCTCTGCCTCCAGAGTGCTCTCATTAAGAGCTCGAGCCACCACTGACTGTTGGGTTTTCTAAGTCTTACATAGGTATGGTCTGTTTCTCAACTGTGAAACCCTAATTAACACATGTAGTCTGTCCTAGGTCAGCCATAGCTACAGACTGAGGCCTTTTCTAAAACAAAACAAAAGAAAAAAAATAGAAATAATAAAATAAATAAATTAAGAAACCACATGATATCTTTTCTTTCTTTCAATGATACTCAGAGTTTGAAGCAGTTCACCCATGAGACCTCAGCTCCGGACATTGAGGCTGTTTCCATAACAAGTATTATGGCTGAACCTGAGGGGTTCTACTGCTGATTTGTGTCCCCCACTTTAAAAAAATAGTTGTTTTCAAAGGCTGCAGGTTCTTAGCTCTGTTCCTTGTTACAGTTGAGTCACAGCCCTGAAAGTTCAGTGGTAGTTAAAGGCACTGAGAAGGGCTTCCTATAGACATCAAAGACCAAGTCTTTGTTATTAAAAAGTTAATCTGGATTCCCCCACCCCCTGGCATCCTTAGAATTCCTAGAAAGGAAGGCAGGGACCTGGGCAGAAGGGTGCAAGGCTACTGGTGTTTGTAAGTGGTAACAGAAAGCTTTCTCTTGTTGGTACCCTACCCCAAGTTACACTGTCACTTCTTTTTCCTAGTTGTTGTTTTGTCGGTTTGTATTCTCAACATAGACCCTTTTCCTTCCTAACCTTGGCTGTCCTGAACCTTACTGTCCTTGAACTCAGTGATTTGCCTGTCTTGCTGGGATGAAACTGTGAGCTACCATCCAGAAGGAAGCACCCTGCTGAGGTTAGATTGGGGTCTCTCCCATTTTCCTCTATGAACATGCATATGGCAGGCCTGTTCTTTCTTTTTTACTTTTCCTTTTCTTTTTAAGATTTATTTATTTATTATATTTAAGTATGCTGTTGCTATCTTCAGACAGTCCAGAAGAGGGTGTCAGATTCTGAAGAATCTAAATCATTCTTATTGTCTGCATATGATGTATATAAACACAGCCTCACATATACTCAAAAAAAAAGAAAGATGTGGCTACAGAGAGGGCTCAACAATTAAGAGCATTGTCTCCTCTTCCAGAGAACCTGGGCTCAATTACCAGTATTATATATGGTGGCCCATCTCCAGTTCCAGGGGATCTAATACTCTGTTCTGGAGTCTGTGGGCACAGCATACACATGCAAAACATTCTTACACAATCATTGAGAGAGGAGAGAGAGGGGTTGAGAGAGAGGGGAGGTAATCATACCTCCTGACGAGTTTGAAGACCTGAGCTTCATCACTCACACAAATAAATAAATGCAAAATATTCTTTTATAAATAAACTCTGCCATTGCCCTTTAAAAATTCCTAGAAAACAAGTTTTATAAGCAACAGTTATATTTACTATATCTAAAGGACAGTCATGAGCATATTCAATAAATAGAAAAAGGCCTGTTAGTCTTAGAAATGGAAAAGACAAACCAAGGAAGGTTTGCAATTACATAATGAGGCAGCTCAGCCCAGCTCTAAGGTTGAAAATAAGACTCGAGAATAGGATACACCTGAAGACAGCCAGCCATTGTTTTTTGTTTTGGAGGCTGAAAGGATACACCTGAAGACAGCCAATGCTGTGTGATGGTGATCTGGTTTTTTTTTTATTTTTTAAAAACTTTAACACTTTTTATAAAACTTTTATAAAAACTTTTTATTATAAACTTTTCTTTCTTTCTTTCTTTCTTCCTTTCCTCACCCTAGCCCCTACCCTAGCCCTGTCTTTCACCAGGGTGGCCTCGAACTCAGAAACTGACTGCCTCTGCCTACAGAGTGCTCTCATTAAGAGCTTGAGCCACCACTGAATGTAGGGTTTTCTAAGCCTTACCTTGCTCTTGGTGTCTGTTCTCAGCTGTGAAACCCTAATTAACACAAGTAGGCAGTCCTGGGTCAGCCAGAGTACAGACTGAGGACTTCCCTAAAAACAAATAAAACAAAACAAAACAACAAATAGAAATAATAAAATACATAAATTAAACAACCACAGCATAGCTTTTCTCTATCTAGGTGGTACTCAGAAATTCCAGCAGTTGTCCTGTGACACCTAAGCTCAGTATATGTGAGGCTGTGTTTATGTACATCATATGCAGACCATAAGAGGGATTTACATTCTCCAGAATCTGACACCCTCCTCTGGAGTGTCTAAAGAAAGCTACAGTGTACTTATATCTAATAAATACATAAATAAATAAATAAATAAATAAATAAATAAATAAATAAATAAACATTTTTTAAAAAGTAAAAAAATAAAGAAAGACCAGGCAGGCCTGCCATCCTTATCTCTGTCTCTCTGTCTGTCTGTCTGTCTGATCCAATGGAACTGGAGATGAGCCACCATAAGGTGCTGGTAGTTTATCCCAGGTTCTCTGAAAGAGGAGACAATGCTATTAATTGTTGAGCCCTCTCACTGGCCCCACACATCTTTAAATTTTTAGAAGTATATGTGAGACTGTGTTTATGTACATCATATGAAGACCATAAGAGGGATTTAGATTCTCCAGAATCTGACACCCTCTTCTGGAGTGTCTGAAGACAGCTACAGTGTACTTATATCTAATAAATAAATAAATAAATAAATAAATAAATAAATAAATAAATAAACATTTTTTTTAAAGGATAAGAAAGAAAGAAAGACCAGGCAGGCCTGCCATCCTTAGCACTGTCTGTATGTCTGTCTGTCTAATCCCCTGGAACTTGAGATGGGCCACCATATAGTTGCTGGTAGTTGATCCCAGGTACTCTGGAAGAGGAGACAATGCTGTTAATTGTTGAGCTTTTAGAGGGGCCCCACCCTTCTTTAAATTTTTAGAAGTATATGTGAGGCTGTGTTTATGTACATCATATTCAGACCATAAGAGAGATTTAGATTCTCCAGAATCTGACACCCTCTTCTGGAGTGTCTGAACAGCTACAGTGTACTCATATCTACTAAATACATAAATAAATAAATAAATAAATAAATAAATAAATAAATAAATAAATAAATAAACATTTTTTAAAAAGGATAAGAAAGAAAGAAAGAAAGACCAGGCAGGCCTGCCATCCATATCTCTGCCTGTCTGTCTGTCTGGCTATCTGATCCCCGGGAACTGGAGATGGGCCACCATATAGTTGCTGGTAGTTGATCCAAGGTTCTCTGGAAGAGGAGACAATGCTCTTAATTGTTGAGCCCTTTCAGTGGCCCCACACTTCTTTAAATATTTAGAAGTATATGTGAGGCTGTGTTTATGTACATCATATTCAGATTATAAGAGGATTTAGATTCTCCAGAATCTGACACCCTCTACTGGAGTGTCTGAAGACAGCTACACTGTACTTATATATAATAAATACATACGTAAATAAATAAATAAATAAATAAATATTTTTAAAAAAGGATAAGAAAGAAAGTAAGACCAGGCAGTCCTGCCATCCTTATCTCTGTCTGTCTGTATGTCTGTCTGATCCCCTGGAACTGGAGATGGGCCACCATATAGTTGCTGGTAGTTGATCCCAGGTTCTCTGGAAGAGGAGACAATGCTGTTAATTGTTGAGCGCTTTCAGTGGCCCCACCCATCGTTAAATTTTTAGTAGTATATGTGAGGCTGTGTTTATGTACATCATATGCAGACCATAAGAGAGATTTATATTCTCCAGAATCTGACACCCTCTTCTGGAGTGTTGAACAGCTACAGTGTACTTATATATACTAAATACATAAATAAATAAATAAATAAATAAATAAATAAATAAATAAATAAATAAATAAACATTTTTTTAAAAAGGATAAGAAAGAAAGAAAAACCAGGCAGGCCTGCCATCCTTAGCACTGTCTGTATGTCTGTCTGTCTGATCCCCTGGAACTGGAGATGGGCCACCATATAGTTGCTGGTAGTTGATCCCAGGTACTCTGGAAGAGGAGACAATGCTGTTAATTGTTGAGCTTTTAGAGTGGCCCCACCCATCGTTAAATTTTTAGTAGTATATGTGAGGCTGTGTTTATGTACATCATATGCAGACCATAAGAGGGATTTATATTCTCCAGAATCTGACACCCTCTTCTGGAGTGTTGAACAGCTACAGTGTACTTATATATACTAAATACATAAATAAATAAATAAATAAATAAATAAATAAATAAATAAACATTTTTATAAAAAGGATAAGAAAGAAAGAAAAACCAGGCAGGCCTGCCATCCTTAGCACTGTCTGTATGTCTGTCTGTCTGATTCCCTGGAACTGGAGATGGGTCACCATATAGTTGCTGGTAGTTGATCCCAGGTACTCTGGAAGAGGAGACAATGCTGTTAATTGTTGAGCTTTTAGAGTGGCCCCACCCTTCTTTAAATTTTTAGAAGTATATGTGAGGCTGTGTTTATGTACATCATATGCAGACCATAAGAGGGATTTAGATTCTCCAGAATCTGACACCCTCTTCTGGAGTGTCTGAACAGCTACAGTGTACTTATATCTACTAAATAAATAAATAAATAAATAAATAAACATTTTTTTAAAAAGGATAAGAAAGAAAGAAAGACCAGGCAGGCCTGCCATCCATATCTCTGCCTGTCTGTCTGTCTGTCTATCTGATCCCCGGGAACTGGAGATGGGCCACCATATAGTTGCTGGTAGTTGATCCAAGGTTCTCTGGAAGAGGAGACAATGCTCTTAATTGTTGAGCCCTTTCAGTGGCCCCACCCTTCTTTAAATATTTAGAAGTATATGTGAGGCTGTGTTTATGTACATCATATTCAGATTATAAGAGGATTTAGATTCTCCAGAATCTGACACCCTCTACTGGAGTGTCTGAAGACAGCTACAGTGTACATATATATAATAAAAACATAAATAAATAAATAAACATTTTTTAAAAAGGATAAGAAAGAAAGAAAGACCAGGCAGGCCTGCCATCCTTATCTCTGTCTATCTGTCTGTCTGTCTGATCCCCTGGAACTGGAGATGGGCTACCATATAGTTGCTGGTAGTTGATCCAAGGTTCTCTGGAAGAGGAGACAATGCTCTTAATTGTTGAGCCCTTTCAGTGCCCCACACTTCTTTAAATATTTAGAAGTATATGTGAGGCTGTGTTTATGTACATCATATTCAGATTATAAGAGAATTTAGATTCTCCAGAATCTGACACCCTCTACTGGAGTGTCTGAAGACAGCTACACTGTACTTATATATAATAAATACATACGTAAATAAATAAATAAATAAATAAATATTTTTAAAAAAGGATAAGAAAGAAAGTAAGACCAGGCAGGCCTGCCATCCTTATCTCTGTCTGTCTGTCTGTCTGTCTGATACCCTGGAACTGGAGATGGGCCACCATATAGTTGCTGGTAGTTGATCCCAGGTTCTCTGGAAGAGGAGACAATGCTGTTAATTGTTGAGCGCTTTCAGTGGCCCCACCCATCGTTAAATTTTTAGTAGTATATGTGAGGCTGTGTTTATGTACATCATATGCAGACCATAAGAGGGATTTATATTCTCCAGAATCTGACATCCTCTTCTGGAGTGTCTGAACAGCTACAGTGTACTTATATATACTAAATACATAAATAAATAAATAAATAAATAAACATTTTTTTAAAAAGGATAAGAAAGAAAGAAAAACCAGGCAGGCCTGCCATCCTTAGCACTGTCTGTATGTCTGTCTGTCTGATCCCCTGGAACTGGAGATGGGCCACCATATAGTTGTTGGTAGTTGATCCCAGGTACTCTGGAAGAGGAGACAATGCTGTTAATTGTTGAGCTTTTAGAGTGGCCCCACCCTTCTTTAAATTTTTAGAAGTATATGTGAGGCTGTGTTTATGTACATCATATGCAGACCATAAGAGGGATTTAGATTCTCCAGAATCTGACACCCTCTTCTGGAGTGTCTGAACAGCTACAGTGTACTTATATCTACTAAATACATAAATAAATAAATAAATAAATAAATAAATAAATAAATAAATAAACATTTTTTTAAAAAGGATAAGAAAGAAAGAAAGACCAGGCAGGCCTGCCATCCATATCTCTGCCTGCCTGTCTGTCTGTCTATCTGATCCCCGGGAACTGGAGATGGGCCACCATATAGTTGCTGGTAGTTGATCCAAGGTTCTCTGGAAGAGGAGACAATGCTGTTAATTGTTGAGCCCTTTCAGTGGCCCCACACTTCTTTAAATATTTAGAAGTATATGTGAGGCTGTGTTTATGTACATCATATTCAGATTATAAGAGGATTTAGATTCTCCAGAATCTGACACCCTCTACTGGAGTGTCTGAAGACAGCTACAGTGTACATATATATAATAAAAACATAAATAAATAAATAAATAAATAAATAAATAAATAAATAAATAAATAAATAAACATTTTTTAAAAAGGATAAGAAAGAAAGAAAGACCAGGCAGGCCTGCCATCCTTATCTCTGTCTATCTGTCTGTCTGTCTGATCCCCTGGAACTGGAGATGGGCTACCATATAGTTGCTGGTAGTTGATCCCAGGTACTCTGGAAGAGGAGACAATGCTGTTAATTGTTGAGCTTTTAGAGTGGCCCCACCCTTCTTTAAATTTTTAGAAGTATATGTGAGGCTGTGTTTATGTACATCATATGCAGACCATAAGAGGGATTTAGATTCTCCAGAATCTGACACCTTCTTCTGGAGTGTCTGAACAGCTACAGTGTACTTATATCTACTAAATAAATAAATAAATAAATAAATAAACAAATAAATAAATAAATAAATATTTTTTAAAAAGTATAAGACAGAAAGAAAGACCAGGCAGGCCTGCCATCCATAACTGTCTGTCTGTCTGTCTGTCTATCTGATCCCTGGGAACTGGAGATGGGCCACGAATAGTTGCTGGTAGTTGATCCCAGGTCTTCTGAAGAGGAGACAATGCTGTTAATTGTTCAGCCCTTTCAGTGGCCCCACCCATCTTTAAATTTCTAGAAGTAAATGTGATGCTGTGTTTATGTTCATCATATTCAGACCATTAAAGAGGGATTTATATTCTCCAGAATCTGACACCGTCTTTTGGAGTGTCTATGACGGATACAGTGTACTTATATCTAATAAATAAATAAAGAAAGAAATAAACATTTTTTAAAAACGATAAGAAAGAAAGAAAGACCAGGCAGGCCTGCCATCCTTATCTCTGTCTGTCTGTCTGTCTGTGTGATCCTCTGGAACTGGATATGGGCCACCATAGAGTTGCTTGTAGTTCATCCCCGGTTCTCTGGAAGAGGAGACAATGCTGTTAATTGTTGAGCCCTTTCAGTGGCCCCACCCATCTTTAAATTTTTAGAAGTATATGCGAGGCTGTGTTTATGTACCGAATATGCAGACCATACGAGGGATTTAGATTCTCCATAATCTGACACCCTCTTCTGGAGTGTCTGAAGACAGCTACAGTGTACTTATATCTAATAAATTCATAAATAAACAAATAAACATTTTTAAAAAAGGATAATAAAGAAAGAGAGACCAGGCAGGCCTGCCATCCTTGTCTGTCTTTCTGTCTGTCTGATCCCCTGGAACTGGAGATGGGCCACCATATAGTTGCTGGTAGTTGATCCCAGGTTCTCTATAAGAGGAGACAATGCTGTTAATTGTTGATCCATTTCATTGGCCCCACACATCTTTAAATTTTTAGAAGTAAATGTGAGGCTGTGTTTATGTATATCATATGCAGACCATAAGAGGGATATAGATTCTCCAGAATCTGACACCCTCTTCTGGAGTGTCTGAAGACAGCTACAGTGTACTTATATCTAATAAATACATAAATAAATAAATAAATAAATAAACAAACATTTTTTAAAAGGGATAAGAAAGAAAGAAAAACCAGGCAGGCCTGCCATACTTGTCTTTCTTTCTCTCTGTCTGACTGTCTTGCCTAGCCCCTTGAGTAGCCTAGCCTAGTCCCTTGCCTTGACTAGCCCAGCCCCTTGCCTAGCCTAGCCTAGCCCAGCCCTGCCTTGCCTATCCCTGCCTATCCCTGTCTTTAACCAGGCTGGCCTCGAACTCAGAAACTGACTGCCTCTGCCTCCAGAGTGCTCTCATTAAGAGCTCGAGCCACCACTGACTGTTGGGTTTTCTAAGTCTTACATAGGTATGGTCTGTTTCTCAGCTGTGAAACCCTAATTAACACATGTAGTCTGTCCTAGGTCAGCCATAGCTACAGACTGAGGCCTTTTCTAAAACAAAACAAAAGAAAACAAAAAATAGAAATAATAAAATAAATAAATTAAGCAACCACATGATATCTTTTCTTTCTTTCAATGATACTCAGAGCTTGAAGCAGTTCACCCATGAGACCTCAGCTCCGGACATTGAGGCTCTTTCCCTAACAAGTATTATGGCTGAACCTGAGGGCTTCTACTGCTGATTTGTGTCCCCCACTTTAAAAAAATAGTTGTTTTCAAAGGCTGCAGGTTCTTAGCCCTGTTCCTTGTTACAGTTGAGTCACAGCCCTGAAAGTTCAGTGGTAGTTAAAGGCACTGAGAAGGGCTTCCTATAGACATCAAAGACCAAGTCTTTGTTTTTAAAAAGTTAATCTGGATTCCCCCACCCCCTGGCATCCTTAGAATTCCTAGAAAGGAAGGCAGGGACCTGGGCAGAAGGGTGCAAGGCTACTGGTGTTTGTAAGTGGTAACAGAAAGCTTTCTCTTGTTGGTACCCTACCCCAAGTTACACTGTCACTTCTTTTTCCTAGTTGTTGTTTTGTCGGTTTGTATTCTCAACATAGACCCTTTTCCTTCCTAACCTTGGCTGTCCTGAACCTTACTGTCCTTGAACTCAGTGATTTGCCTGTCTTGCTGGGATGAAACTGTGAGCTACCATCCAGAAGGAAGCACCCTGCTGAGGTTAGATTGGGGTCTCTCCCATTTTCCTCTATGAACATGCATATGGCAGGCCTGTTCTTTCTTTTTTACTTTTCCTTTTCTTTTTAAGATTTATTTATTTATTATATTTAAGTATGCTGTAGCTATCTTCAGACAGTCCAGAAGAGGGTGTCAGATTCTGAAGAATCTAAATCATTCTTATTGTCTGCATATGATGTATATAAACACAGCCTCACATATACTCAAAAAAAAAAGAAAGATGTGGCTACAGAGAGGGCTCAACAATTAAGAGCATTGTCTCCTCTTCCAGAGAACCTGGGCTCAATTACCAGTATTATATATGGTGGTCCATCTCCAGTTCCAGGGGATCTAATACTCTGTTCTGGAGTCTGTGGGCACAGCATACACATGCAAAACATTCTTACACAATCATTGAGAGAGGAGAGAGAGGGGTTGAGAGAGAGGGGAGGTAATCATACCTCCTGACGAGTTTGAAGACCTGAGCTTCATCACTCACACAAATAAATAAATGCAAAATATTCTTTTATAAATAAACTCTGCCATTGCCCTTTAAAAATTCCTAGAAAACAAGTTTTATAAGCAACAGTTATATTTACTATATCTAAAGGACAGTCATGAGCATATTCAATAAATAGAAAAAGGCCTGTTAGTCTTAGAAATGGAAAAGACAAACCAAGGAAGGTTTGCAATTACATAATGAGGCAGCTCAGCCCAGCTCTAAGGTTGGAAATAAGACTCGAGAATAGGATACACCTGAAGACAGCCAGCCATTGTTTTTTGTTTTGGAGGCTGAAAGGATACACCTGAAGACAGCCAATGCTGTGTGATGGTGATCTGGTATTTTTTTTTTTAATTTTTAAAAACTTTAACACTTTTTATAAAACTTTTATATAAACTTTTCTTTCTTTCTTTCTTTCTTTCTTTCTTTCTTTCTTTCTTTCTTTCTTTCTTTCCTTCTTTCTTTCTTTCCTTCTTTCCTTCTTTCTTTCTTTCCTTCTTTCTTTCTTTCTTTCTTTCTTTCCTTCTTTCTTTCTTTCTTTCTTTCTTTCTTTCTTTCTTTCTTTCTTTCTTTCTTTCTTTCCTCACCCTAGCCCCTACCCTAGCCCTGTCTTTCACCAGGGTGGCCTCAAACTCAGAAACTGACTGCCTCTGCCTACAGAGTGCTCTCATTAAGAGCTTGAGCCACCACTGAATGTAGGGTTTTCTAAGCCTTACCTTGCTCTTGGTGTCTGTTCTCAGCTGTGAAACCCTAATTAACACAAGTAGGCAGTCCTGGGTCAGGCAGAGCTACAGACAGAGGACTTCTCTAAAAACAAATAAAACAAAACAAAACAACAAATAGAAATAATAAAATACATAAATTAAGCAACCACAGCATAGCTTTTCTCTATCTAGGTGGTACTCAGAAATTCCAGCAGTTGGCCTGTGACACCTAAGCTCAGTATATGTGAGGCTGTGTTTATGTACATCCTATGCAGACCATAAGAGGGATTTACATTCTCCAGAATCTGACACCCTCCTCTGGAGTGTCTAAAGAAAGCTACAGTGTACTTATATCTAAGAAATACATAAATAAATAAATAAATAAATAAATAAATAAATAAATATTTTTTAAAAAGGATAAGAAAGAAAGAAAGACCAGGCAGTCCTGCCATCTTTATCTCTGTCGGTCTGTCTGTCTGTCTGATCCCCTGGAACTGGAGATGGGCCACATTGTAGGTGCTGGTAGTTGATCCCAGGTTCTCTGGAAGAGGAGACAATGCTGTTAATTGTTGAGCCCTTTCAGTGGACCCACCCATTTTAAATTTTTGGAAGTATATGTGAGGCTGTGTTTATGTACATCATATTCAGACCATAAGAGGGATTTAGATTCTCCAGAATCTGACACCATCTTCTGGAGTGTCTGAAGACGGCTACAGTGTACTTATATCTAATAAATAAATAAATAAATAAATAAATAAATAAATAAATAAATAAATAAATAAACATTTTTTTAAAAGTATAAGAAATAAAGAAAGACCAGTCAGGCCTGCCATCCTTATCTCTGTCTCTCTGTCTGTCTGTCTGTATGATCCACTGGAACTGGAGATGGGCCACCATAAGGTGCTGGTAGTTTATCCCAGGTTCTCTGAAAGAGGAGACAATGCTGTTAATTGTTGAGCCCTCTCAGTGGCCCCACACATCTTTAAATTTTTAGAAGTATATGTGAGGCTGTGTTTATGTACATCATATGCAGATCATAAGAGGGATTTAGATTCTCCAGAATCTGACACCCTCTTCTGGAGTGTCTGAAGACAGCTACAGTATACTTATATCTAATAAATACATAAATAAATATATAAATAAACATTTTTTTATAAAGGATAAGAAAGAAAGAAAGACCAGGCAGGCCTGCCATCCTTATCACTGTCTGTATGTCTGTCTGTCTGATCCCCTGGAACTGGAGATGGGCCACCATATAGTTGCTGGTAGTTGATCCCAGGTACTCTGGAAGAGGAGACAATGCTGTTAATTGTTGAGCCCTTTCAGTGGCCCCACACTTCTTTAAATATTTAGAAGTATAAGTGAGGCTGTGTTTATGTACATCATATTCAGACCATAAGAGGGATTTAGATTCTCCAGAATCTGACACCATCTTCTGGAGTGTCTGAAGACGGCTACAGTGTACTTATATCTAATAAATAAATAAATAAATAAATAAATAAATAAATAAATAAATAAACATTTTTTTAAAAGTATAAGAAATAAAGAAAGACCAGTCAGGCCTGCCATCCTTATCTCTGTCTCTCTGTCTGTCTGTCTGTATGATCCACTGGAACTGGAGATGGGCCACCATAAGGTGCTGGTAGTTTATCCCAGGTTCTCTGAAAGAGGAGACAATGCTGTTAATTGTTGAGCCCTCTCAGTGGCCCCACACATCTTTAAATTTTTAGAAGTATATGTGAGGCTGTGTTTATGTACATCATATGCAGACCATAAGAGGGATTTAGATTCTCCAGAATCTGACACCCTCTTCTGGAGTGTCTGAAGACAGCTACAGTGTACTTATATCTAATAAATACATAAATAAATATATAAATAAACATTTTTTTAAAAAGGATAAGAAAGAAAGAAAGACCAGGCAGGCCTGCCATCCTTATCACTGTCTGTATGTCTGTCTGTCTGATCCCCTGGAACTGGAGATGGGCCACCATATAGTTGCTGGTAGTTGATCCCAGGTACTCTGGAAGAGGAGACAATGCTGTTAATTGTTGAGCCCTTTCAGTGGCCCCACACTTCTTTAAATATTTAGAAGTATAAGTGAGGCTGTGTTTATGTACATCATATTCAGATTATAAGAGGATTTAGATTCTCCAGAATCTGACACCCTCTACTGGAGTGACTGAAGACAGCTACAGTGTACTTATATATAATAAATACATAAGTGAATAAATAAATAAATAAACATTTTTTAAAAAGGATAAGAAAGAAAGTAAGACCAGGCAGGCCTGCCATCCTTCTCTCTGTCTGTCTGTCTGTCTGTCTGTCTGATCCCCTGGAACTGGAGATGGGCCACCATATAGTTGCTGGTAGTTGATCCCAGGTTCTCTGTAAGAGGAGACAATGCTGTTAATTGTTGAGCCCTTTCAGTGGCCCCACCCATTTTTAATTTTTAGAAGTATATGTGATGCTGTGTTTATGTACATCATATTCAGACCATAAGAGGGATTTAGATACTCTAGAATCTGTCACCCTCTTCTGGAGTGTCTGAAGACGGCTACAGTGTACTTATATCTAATACATAAATAAATAAATAAATAAATAAATAAATAAATAAATAAACATTTTTTAAAAAGTATAAGAAATAAAGAAAGACCAGGCAGGCCTGCCATCCTTATCTCTGTCTCTCTGTCTGTCTGTCTGTCTGTCTGATCCACTGGAACTGGAGATGGGCCACCATAAGGTGCTGGTAGTTTATCCCAGGTTCTCTGAAAGAGGAGACAATGCTGTTAATTGTTGAGCCCTCTCAGTGGCCCCACACATCTTTAAATTTTTAGAAGTATATGTGAGGCTGTGTTTATGTACATCATATGCAGACCATAAGAGGGATTTAGATTCTCCAGAATCTGACACCCTCTTCTGGAGTGTCTGAAGACAGCTACAGTGTACTTATATCTAATAAATACATAAATAAATATATAAATAAACATTTTTAAAAAAGGATAAGAAAGAAAGAAAGACCAGGCAGGCCTGCCATTTTTATCACTGTCTGTATGTCTGTCTGTCTGATCCCCTGGAACTGGAGATGGGCCACCATATAGTTGCTGGTAGTTGATCCCAGGTACTCTGGAAGAGGAGACAATGCTGTTAATTGTTGAGCTTTTAGAGTGGCCACACCCTTCTTTAAATTTTTAGAAGTATATGTGAGGCTGTGTGGGGCCACTGAAAGTCACCTAGAGAGACAGAGAGAGACAGAGAGAGACAGAGAGAGACAAAGAAAGACAGAGAGAGACATAGAGAGACAGAGTGATACATTGAGAGAGACAGAGAGACAGAGAGAGACACAGAGCGAGACACAGAGAGACACAGAGAGAGACACACAGAGAGACAGAGACAGACAGAGAAAGACAGAGAGAGACAGAGAGAGACAGAGATAGAGACAGAGAGAGACAGAGAGAGACAGAGAGACAGAGAGAGAGACAGAGAGAGACAGAGAAAGACAGAGTGAGACAGAGAGACACAGAGAGAGACAGAGATACACAGAGTGAGAAAGAGAGAGAGACAGAGAGAGACAGAGAGAGAGACAGAGAGAGAGACAAAGAGAGACAGAGAGAGACAGAGTGAGACAGAGAGAGACAGAGAGAGAGACAGAGAGAGACAAAGAAAAACACAGAGAGACAGAGAGAGACAGAGAGATACAGAGAGAGTCAGAGAGACAGAGAGAGACAGAGTTAGAGACAGAGAGAGACAGAGAGAGAAACAGAGAGAGACAGAGACACACAGAGAGAGACACAGAGAGAGACAGAGAGAGAGACACAGAGAGACAGAGACAGACAGAGAGAGACAGAGAGAGACAGAGATAGAGACAGAGAGAGACAGAGAGAGATAGAGAGAGACACAAAGAGACAGAGAGAGACAAAGAAAGACAGAGAGAGACAAGAGAGACAGAGAGATACAGAGAGAGAGACAGAGAGAGACAGAAAGATACAGAAGGACAGAGAGAGACAGAGAGAGACAGAGAGACAGAGATAGAGACAGAGAAAGACAGAGAGAGACACAGAGAGAGACTGAGGGAGACAGAGAGAGACACAGAGAGACATAGAAGAGACAAAGAAAGTCACAGGAGAGACAGAAAGAGTCAGACATAGAGACAATGAAAGACAGAGGGAGATACTGAGAGAGAGAGACAGAGAGAGACAGAGAGATACAGACAGAGAGACAAAGAGAGACAGAGAGAGACAGAGAGAAAGAGAGAGACAGAGAGAGTCAGAGAGAGACAGAGATAGAGACAGAGAGAGACAGAGAGAGGGACAGAGAGAGACAGAGACAGAGTGAGAAATACAGAGAGAGACAGAGATAGAGAGAGAGACAGAGAGAGACAGAGAGAGAGACAGAAACAGAGACAGAGAGAGAGACAGAGAGAGACAGAGTGAGACACAGAAAGAGAGAGACAGAGAGAGACAAAGAAAGACACAGAGAGAGACATAGAGAGACAGAGAGATACATTGAGAGAGACATAGAGAGACAGAGAGAGACAGAGATAGAGAGAGAGAGACAGAGAGAGACACAGAGAGAGACAGAGAGACACAGAGAGACACAGAGAGACACAGAGAGACACAGAGAGAGACACAGAGAGACACAGAGAGAGACAGAGATAGACATAGACAGACAGAGACAGACAGAGAGAGACAGAGAGAGACAGAGATAGAGACAGAGAGAGACAGAGAGTGAGACAGAGAGAGACAGAGAGAGAGACACCGAAAAACAGAGAGAGACAGAGAGAGACAAAAAAAGACACAGAGAGAGACAGAGAGCGATATAGATAGAGAAAAAGAAAGACAGAGAGAGACACAGAGAGAGAGACAGAGAGAGACAGAGAGAGACAGAGAGATACAGAGAGAGAGACAAAGAGAGACAGAGAGAGAGACAGAGTGAGACAGAGAGAGAGAGAGAGAGACTGAGAGAGACAAAGAAAGACACAGAGAGAGACATAGAGAGACAGAGAGATACATTGAGAGAGACAGAGAGAGACAGAGATAGACAGAGAGAGACAGAGAGAGACACAGAGAGAGACAGAGAGACACAGAGAGACACAGAGAGAGACACAGAGAGACACAGAGAGAGACACAGAGAGACACAGAGAGACACAGAGAGAGACAGAGAGAGAGACAGAGAGAGACAGAGAGACAGAGAGAGAGACAGAGAGACAGAGAGAGACAGAGAGACAAAGACAGACAGAGAGAGACAGAGAGAGACAGAGAGAGACAGAGATAGAGACAGAGAGAGACAGAGAGAGACAGAGAGACAGAGAGAGAGACAGAGAGAGACAGAGAGAGACAGAGTGAGACAGAGAGAGACACAGAGTGAGACAGAGATACACAGAGTGAGAAAGAGAGAGAGACATAGAGAGAGACAGAGAGAGAGACAGAGAGAGAGACAGAGAGAGACAGAGCGAGACAGAGTGAGACAGAGAGAGAAACAGAGAGAGACAGAGAGAGACAAAGAAAAACACAGAGAGACAGAGAGAGAGACAGAGAGAGAGACACAGGGAGACAGAGAGAGACAGAGAGAGACAGAGAGAGACAGAGAGAGACAGAGAGAGACAGAGATAGAGAAAGAGAGAGACAGAGAGAGACAGAGAGAGAGACACAGAGAGACAGAGAGAGACAGAGAGAGACAAACAAAGACACAGAGAGACAGAGAGAGACAGAGAGAAACAGAGAGAGAGACAGAGAGAGACAGAAAGATACAGAAGGACAGAGAGAGACAGAGAGAGACAGAGAGACAGAGATAGAGACAGAGAAAGACAGAGAGAGACACAGAGAAAGACTGAGGGAGACAGAGAGAGAGACAGAGAGAGACATAGAAGAGACAATGAAAGACACAGAGAGAGACAGAGAGAGTCAGACATAGAGACAAAGAAAGACAGAGAGAGACACTGAGAGAGAGAGACAGAGAGAGACAGAGAGATACAGAGAGAGAGACAAAGAGAGACAGAGAGAGACAGTGAGAAAGAGAGAGACAGAGAGAGTCAGAGAGAGACAGAGATAGAGACAGAGAGAGACAGAGAGAGGGACAGAGAGAGACAGAGACAGAGTGAGAAATACAGAGAGAGACAGATTTAGAGAGACAGACAGAGAGAGACAGAGAGAGAGACAGAGACAGAGAGAGAGACAGAGACAGAGAGAGACAGAGTGAGACACAGAGAGAGAGAGAGACAGAGAGAGACAAAGAAAGACACAGAGAGAGACATACAGAGACAGAGAGATACATTAAGAGAGACATAGAGAGACAGAGAGAGACAGAGATAGAGACAGAGAGAGACAGAGAGAGACAGAGAGAGACAGAGAGATAGACAGAGAGAGACAGAGAGAGACAATGAAAGACATAGAGAGAGACAAAGAGACACAGAGAGACACAGAGAGAGAGAGACAGAGAGAGACAGAAAGAGTCAGAAGGACAGAGAGAGACAGAGAGAGATAGAGATAGAGACAGAGAAAGACAGAGAGAGACACAGAGACAGAGACAGAGAGAGAGACAGAGAGAGACAGAGTGAGACACAGAAAGAGAGAGACAGAGAGAGACAAAGAAAGACACAGAGAGAGACATAGAGAGACAGAGAGATACATTGAGAGAGACATAGAGAGACAGAGAGAGACAGAGATAGAGACAGAGAGAGACAGAGAGAGAAACAGAGAGACAGAGAGACACAGAGAGAGACACAGAGAGACACAGAGAGACACAGAGAGAGACATAGACAGACAGAGACAGACAGAGAGAGACAGAGAGAGACAGAGATAGAGACAGAGAGAGACAGAGAGTGAGACAGAGAGAGACAGAGAGAGAGACACCGAAAGACAGAGAGAGACAGAGAGAGACAATGAAAGACACAGAGAGAGACTAAGAGAGACAGAGAGAGACAGAGAGAGACAGAGAGAGACAGAGAGAGACAAAAAAAGACACAGAGAGAGACAGAGAGCGATATAGATAGAGAAAAAGAAAGACAGAGAGAGACACAGAGAGAGATACAGAGAGAGACAGAGAGAGACAGAGAGATACAGAGAGAGAGACAAAGAGAGACAGAGAGACAGAGTGAGACAGAGAGAGAGAGAGAGACTGAGAGAGACAAAGAAAGACACAGAGAGAGACATAGAGAGACAGAGAGATACATTGAGAGAGACAGAGAGAGACAGAGAGAGACAGAGAGAGACAGAGAGAGACACAGAGAGAGACAGAGAGACACAGAGAGACACAGAGAGACACAGAGAGAGACAGAGAGAGACACAGAGAGACACAGAGAGAGACACAGAGAGACACAGAGAGACACAGAGAGATACAGAGAGAGAGACAAAGAGAGACAGAGAGAGACAGAGAGAAAGAGAGAGACAGAGAGAGTCAGAGAGAGACAGAGATAGAGACAGAGAGAGACAGAGAGAGGGACAGAGAGAGACAGAGACAGAGTGAGAAATACAGAGAGAGACAGATTTAGAGAGAGAGACAGAGAGAGACAGAGAGAGAGACAGAGACAGAGACAGAGAGTGAGACAGAGAGAGACAGAGTGAGACACAGAGAGAGAGAGAGACAGAGAGAGACAAAGAAAGACACAGAGAGAGACATAGAGAGACAGAGAGATACATTAAGAGAGACATAGAGAGACAGAGAGAGACAGAGATAGAGACAGAGAGAGACAGAGAGAGACAGAGAGATAGACAGAGAGAGACAGAGAGAGACAATGAAAGACATAGAGAGAGACAGAGAGACACAGAGAGACACAGAGAGAGAGACAGAGAGAGACAGAAAGAGTCAGAAGGACAGAGAGAGACAGAGAGAGATAGAGATAGAGACAGAGAAAGACAGAGAGAGACACAGAGAGAGAGAGACAGAGAGAGACAGAGAGAGACAGAGAGATAAAGAGAGAGAGACAGAGAGAGACAGAGAGAAAGAGAGAGACAGAGAGAGTCAGAGAGAGACAGAGATAGAGACAGAGAGAGACAGAGAGAGGGACAGAGAGAGACAGAGACAGAGTGAGAAAGACAGAGAGAGACAGAGATAGAGAGAGAGAGACAGAGAGAGACACAGAGAGAGACAGAAAGTGACAGAGAGAGACAAAGAAAGACACAGAGAGAGACATAGTGAGACAGAGAGATACATTGAGAGAGACAGAGAGAGACAGAGAGAGACAGAGACACAGAGAGAGACAGAGAGAGACAGAGAGAGAGACAGAGAGATACAGAGATAGAGACAGAAGGGACAGAGAGAGACAGAGAGAGACAGACAGAGTGACAGATGGAGACAGAGAGAGACAGAGACAGATAGAGTTAGACAGAGAGAGACAGAGAGAGACAGAGAGAGAGAGAGAGAGAGAGAGAGAGAGACAGAGAGAGACAGAGAGGGACAGAGTGACAGAGAGAGACAGAGAGAGACAGAGATAGAGACAGAGAGATACAGAGTGAGGGACAGATAGAGACAGAGAGAAACAGAGAGAGACAGAGTGACAGAGAGAGACAGAGAGAGACAGAGACAGAGAAAGAGAGAGAGACAGAGAGAGACAGAGAGAGTCAGATAGACAGAGAGAGACAGAGAGAGACAGTGAGAGACAGAGAGAGACAGAGTGACAGAGAGAGACAGAGAGAGACAGAGATAGAGACAGAGAGAGACAGAGAGAGGGAAAGAGAGAGACAGAGAGAGACAGAGAGAGACAGAGAGAGAGACAGATAGAGACAGAGAAACAGAGAGAGACAGAGATAGAGAAAGAGAGAGACAAAGAGAGACATAGAGAGAGAGACAGAGAGAGACAGAGAGAGACAGAGCGAGACAAAGAAAGACACAGAGAAAGACAGAGATAGAGAGATACAGAGAGAGAGACAGAGAGTGACAGATAGACAGAGAGAGACAGAGAGAGACAGAGAGAGACAGAGTGACAGAGAGAGACAGAGAGAGACAGAGATAGAGACAGAGAGAGACAGAGAGAGGGAAAGAGAGAGACAGAGAGAGACAGAAAGAGTCAGAAGGACAGAGAGAGACAGAGATAGAGACAGAGAGAGACAGAGAGAGGGAAAGAGAGAGACAGAGAGAAAGAGAGAGACAGAGAGAGACAGAGAGAAAGAGAGAGACAGAGAGAGTCAGAGAGAGACAGAGACAGAGTGAGAAAGACAGAGAGAGACAGAGATAGAGAGAGAGACAGAGAGAGACACACAGAGAGACAGAGAGAGACAGAGAGAGACAAAGAAAGACACAGAGAGAGACAGAGAGAGACAGAGAGATACATTGAGAGAGACAGAGAGAGACAGAGAGAGACAGAGAGAGACAGATAGACAGAGAGAGACAGAGAGAGACAGAGAGAGACAGAGTGACAGAGAGAGACAGAGAGAGAAAGAGATAGAGACAGAGAGAGGGAAAGAAAGAGACACACAGAGAGATAGAGACAGAGAGAAACAGAGAGAGACAGAGATAGAGAAAGAGAGAGACAGAGATAGACATAGAGAGAGTGACAGAGAGAGACAAAGAGAGACAGAGAGAGACAAAGAAAGACACAGATAGAGACAGAGAGAGACAGAGAGATACAGAGAGAGAGAAAGAGAGAGACAGAGAGAGACATAAAGAGAGAGACAGAGAGATACAAAGAAAGACACAGAGAGAGACAGAGAGGGACAGAGAGAGACAGAGAGAGACAGAGTGACAGAGAGAGACAGAGAGAGACAGAGATAGAGACAGAGAGAGACAGAGAGAGGGAAAGAGAGAGACAGAGAGAGAGAGAGACAGAGAGAGACAGAGAGAGAGACAGATAGAGACAGAGAGAAATAGAGAGAGACAGAGATAGAGAAAGAGAGAGACAGAGAGAGACATAAAGAGAGAGACAGAGAGAGACTTTCCACTTTTTCAGGTTTTCTTGCCATATTCCGGTTCCTTCAGTGTGAGTTTTTAATTTTCTAATTCTTTCAGGGTTTTTTGCCATATTCTGGGTCCTACAGCGTGTATTTTTAATTTTCCAACTTTTTCAGGGTTACTCGGCATATTTTGGGTCCTACAGTGTGATTTTTTTCATTTTCCACATTTTGCAGGGTTTCTTGCCAATTTCGGGATACTTCAGTGTGAGTTTTTAATATTCCACTTTTTACAGGGTTAATCGCCATATTCTGCGTCCTACAGTGTGATTTTTAAATTTTCCACGATTCTCAGGGTTTCTCGCCATATTCAGGTCCTACAGTTTGATTTTTTAATTTTAAACGTTTTTAAGTTTTTTTCGTCATGTTCTGGGTCCTACAGTTTGATATTCTCATTATCCAACTTTTTCAGATTTTCTCAGCATATTCTGGGTCCTACATTGTGAATTTTTAATTTTCCACGTTTTTCAAGGTTTCTTGCCATATTCTGGTCCTATAGTGTGATTTTCTCATTTTCCTCCTTTTTCAGTGTTTCTCGCCATATTCTGGGTCCTACAGTGTGAATATTTAATTTTCCATGTTTTTCATGTTTTCTCGCCATATTCTGGGTCCTTCAGTTTGTGTTTTTAATTTTCCTCGTTTTTCAGGTTTTCTCACCATATTCCCGGACCTTCAGTGTGAATTTTAAATTTTCCATGTTTTTCAGGTTTTTTCGTCATATTCTGGGTCCTAGAGTGTGATTTTCTCATTTCCACGTTTTTTAGGATTTCTCCCCATATTAGGGGTCCTTCAGTGTGAGTTTTTGATTTCCTACTTTTTCAGGGTTTCTCAATATATTCTGGTTCCTACAGCGTGTATTTTATTTTTCCAAGTTTTTCAAGGGTTTCTAGGCATATTCTGGGTCCTACAGTGTGAACATTTAATTTTCCATGATTATCAGGGTTTCTCAGCATATTCTGGGTCCTGCAGTGTGATTTTCTCATTTTTCACCTTTTTCAAGTTTTTTCGCTATTCTGGGTTCTACATGTGATTTTCTCATTTTCCACCTTTTTCAGGTTTTCTCGCTATTTTCCGGGTCCTTCAGTGTGAATTTTTAATTTTCCACGTTTTTCAGGGTTTCTCGGCATATTCTGTTTCCTGCAGTGTGATTTTTTCATTTTCCAAGTTTTTCAGGTTTTTTCGTAATTCTGGGTCTTACAGTGTGATTTTCTCATTTTTCACCTTTTGCAGGGTTTCTTGCCATTTTCTGGGTCCAACAGAGTGTATTTTTAATTTTCCACGTTTTTCCGGTTTCTCACCATATTCTGGGTCCAACAGCGCGTATTTTTAATTTTCCACGTTTTTCAGGGTTTCTCGGCATATTCTGGGTCCTAAAGTGTGATTTTCTCATTTTCGAAGTTTTTCAAGTTTTTTCGCAATTCTGGGTCCTACAGTCATTTATTCTCATTTTCCACCTTTTTCAGGTTTTCTCGCTATATTCCGGGTCCTTCAGTGTGAATTTTTAATTTTCCACGTTTTTCAGGGTTTCTCGGCATATTCTGTTTCCTGCAGTGTGATTTTCTCATTTTCCAAGTTTTTCAGGTTTTTTCGTAATTCTGGGTCTTACAGTGTGATTTTCTCATTTTTCACCTTTTGCAGGGTTTCTTGCCATATTCTGGGTCCAACAGAGTGTATTTTTAATTTTCCACGTTTTTCCGGTTTCTCACCATATTCTGGGTCCAACAGCGCGTATTTTTAATTTTCCACGTTTTTCAGGGTTTCTCGGCATATTCTGGGTCCTAAAGTGTGATTTTCTCATTTTCGAAGTTTTTCAAGTTTTTTCGCAATTCTGGGTCCTACAGTTTGATATTCTCATTATCCAACTTTTTCAGATTTTCTCAGCATATTCTGGGTCCTACATTGTGAATTTTTAATTTTCCACGTTTTTCAAGGTTTCTTGCCATATTCTGGTCCTATAGTGTGATTTTCTCATTTTCCTCCTTTTTCAGTGTTTCTCGCCATATTCTGGGTCCTACAGTGTGAATATTTAATTTTCCATGTTTTTCATGTTTTCTCGCCATATTCTGGGTCCTTCAGTTTGTGTTTTTAATTTTCCTCGTTTTTCAGGTTTTCTCACCATATTCCCGGACCTTCAGTGTGAATTTTAAATTTTCCATGTCTTTCAGGTTTTTTCGTCATATTCTGGGTCCTAGAGTGTGATTTTCTCATTTCCACGTTTTTTAGGATTTCTCCCCATATTCGGGGTCCTTCAGTGTGAGTTTTTGATTTCCTACTTTTTCAGGGTTTCTCAATATATGCTGGTTCCTACAGCGTGTATTTTATTTTTCCAAGTTTTTCAAGGGTTTCTAGGCATATTCTGGGTCCTACAGTGTGAACATTTAATTTTCCATGATTATCAGGGTTTCTCAGCATATTCTGGGTCCTGCAGTGTGACTTTCTCATTTTTCACCTTTTTCAAGTTTTTTCGCTATTCTGGGTTCTACATGTGATTTTCTCATTTTCCACCTTTTTCAGGTTTTCTTGCTATATTCCGGGTCCTTCAGTGTGAATTTTTAATTTTCCACGTTTTTCAGGGTTTCTCGGCATATTCTGTTTCCTGCAGTGTGATTTTTCTCATTTTCCAAGTTTTTCAGGTTTTTTCGTAATTCTGGGTCTTACAGTGTGATTTTCTCGTTTTTCACCTTTTGCAGGGTTTCTTGCCATATTCTGGGTCCAACAGAGTGTATTTTTAATTTTCCACGTTTTTCCGGTTTCTCACCATATTCTGGGTCCAACAGCGCGTATTTTTAATTTTCCACGTTTTTCAGGGTTTCTCGGCATATTCTGGGTCCTAAAGTGTGATTTTCTCATTTTCGAAGTTTTTCAAGTTTTTTCGCAATTCTGGGTCCTACAGTCATTTATTCTCATTTTCCACCTTTTTCAGGTTTTCTCGCCATATTCGGGGTCTTTCAGTGTGAATTTTTAGTTTTTTACTTTTTTCAGGTTTTCTTGCCATATTCTGGGTCATTCAGTGTGAGTTTTTAATTTTCCACGTTTTTCAGGTTTTTTCGTCATATTCTGGGTACTACAGAGTGATTTTTCTCATTTTCTCATTTTTCAGGTTTTCTTGCCATATTCCAGGTCCTTCAGGGTGAATTTTTAATTTTCCACGTTTTTCAGTATTTCTCGCCATATTCTGGGTAATACAGTGTGAATTTTTAATTTTCCACTTTTTTCATGGTTTCTCGCCATATTCTGTGTCCGACAGTGTGAATTTTTAATTTTCATGTTTTTCAGGGTTACTCAGCATATTCTAGGTCCTGCAGTGTGATTTTCTCATTTTCCAAGTTTTATAAATTTTTTCGTAATTCTGGGTCCTACAGTGTGATTTTCTCATTTTCCAACTTTTTACAGCCTTTCTAGCCATATTTGGGGTCCTTCAGTGTGAGATTTTAATTTTATAATTTTTCAGGGTTTCTCGACATATTCTGTGTCCTACAGAGTGTATTTTTTATTTTCCACGTTTCTCAGTTTTTTAAATCATATTCTGAGTCCTAAAGTGTGATCTTCTCATTTCCACGTTTTTCAGGTCTTTCAGTGTGAATTTTTAATTTAACACGTTTTTCAGTATTTCTCGACATATTCTGGGAAATACAGTGTGAATTTTTAATTTCACACTTTTTTATTGGTTTCTCGCCATATTGTGTCCAACAATGTGAATTTTTAATTTTCACTTTTTTCCGTGTTTCTTGGCATATTCTGGGTCCTACAGTGTGAGTTTTTAATTTTCCTCGTTTTTTCAGGTTTTCTCGCCATATTCAGATTTCTTCAGTGTGAATTTTTAATTTTCCACGTTTTTCAGGTTTTTTCATCATATTCTGGGTCCTACAGTATGATTTTCTCATTTCCAAGTTTTTCAGGATTTCTTGCCATATTCCAGGTCCTGCAGTGTGAATTTTTAATTTTCCACGTTTTTCAGTATTTCTCCCCATATTTTGGGTAATACATTGTGAATTTTAATTTTCCTCTTTTTTTCATGTTTTCTCGAAATATTCTGTGTCCGACAGTGTGAATTTTTAATTTTCACGTTTTTCAGGTTTTCTCAGCATATTCTGGGTCCTTCAGTTTGAGTTTTTAATTTTCCTCGTTTTTCAGGTTTTCTGGCCACATTACAGGTCCTTCAGTGTGAATTTTTAATTTTCCACGATTTTCAGGGATTCTCAGCATATTCTGGGTCCTGCAGTGTGATTTTCTCATTTTCCACCTTTTTCATGTTTTCTAGCCATATCCTCATCCATCAGTGTGAGTTTATAGTTATCTACTTTTTTCAGGGTTGCTGGCCGTATTCTGGGTAATACAGTGTGAATTTTTATTGTCCAATTTTTTTCAAGGTTTCTCGCCATAATGTGGGTCTGACAGTGTGAATTTTTAATTTTCACGTTTTTCACGGTTTCTTGGCATATTTTGGGTCCTGAAGAGTGATTTTCTCATTTTCCACTTTTTTAAAGTTTTTTCGTAATTCTGGGTCCTACAGTGTGATTTTCTCATTTTCCACCTTTTTCAGGTTTTCTCGCCATATTTGGGGTCCTTCGTTGTGAGTTTGTAATTTTCTACTTTTTTCAGGGTTTCTCGCCATATTCTGGGTCCTACAGCATGTATTTTTAATTTTCCACGTTTTTCAGGGTTACTCGGCATATTCTGGGTCCTACAGTGTGATTTTCTCATTTTTGATATTTTTCAAGTTTTTTGTTTTGCAATTCTGGTCCTACAGTGTGATTTTCTCATTTTCCACCTTTTTCAGGTTTTCTCGCCATATTCCGGGTCCTTCAGTGTGAGTTTTTAATTTTCTAATTCTTTCAGGGTTTCTTGCCATATTCTGGGTCCTACAGCGTGTATTTTTAATTTTCCACGTTTTTCAGGGTTACTCGGCCTATTCTGGGTCCTACAGTGTGATTTTCTCATTTTTGACATTTTTCAAGTTTTTTGTTTCGCAATTCTGGATCCTACAGTGTGATTTTCTCATTTTCCACCTTTTTCAGGTTTTCTTGCCATTTTCGGGGTACTTCAGTGTGAGTTTTTAATATTCTACTTTTTACAGGGTTAATCGCCATATTCTGTGTCCTACAGTGTGATTTTTAAATTTTCCACGTTTCTCTGGGTTTCTCGCCATATTCTGGTCCTACAGTGTGAATTTTTAATTTTAAACGTTTTTAAGTTTTTTTTCGTCATGTTCTGTGTCCTACACTGTGAAATGCTCATTATCCAACTTTTTCAGGTTTTCTCAGCATATTCTGGGTCCTTCAGTGTGAATATTTAATTTTCCATGTTTTTCATGTTTTCTCGCCATATTCCGGGTCCTTCAGTTTGTGTTTTTAATTTTCCTCGTTTTTCAGGTTTTCTTGCCATATTCCCGGTCCTTCAGTGTGAATTTTTAATTTTCCTCGTTTTTCAGATTTTTTCGTCATATTCTTGGTCCTAGAGTGTGATTTTCTCATTTCCACGTTTTTCAGGATTTCTCCCCGTATTTGGGGTCCTTCAGTGTGAGTTTTTGATTTTCTACTTTTTCAGGGTTTCTCAATATATTCTGGTTCCTACAGCGTGTATTTTATTTTTCCACGTTTTTCAAGGGTTTCTCCGCATATTCTGGGTCCTACAGTGTGATTTTTTTTTTTTATTTTCGACGGTTTTCAAGTTTTTTCGCAATTCTGGGTCCTACAGTGTGATTTTCTCATTTTCCACCTTTTTTCAGGTTTTCTCGCCATATTCGGGGTCCTTCAGTGTGAGTTTCTAATTTCCTAGTTTTTCAAGTTTTTTCGTAATTCTAGGTCCTACAGTGTGGTTTTCTCATTTTCCACCTTTTTCAGGTTTTTTTCGCCATATTTGGGGTCCTTCAGTGTGAGCTTTTAATTTTCTACTTTTTTCAGGGTTTTTCGCCATATTCTGGGTCCTTCAGTTTGAATTTTTAATGTTCCTTGTTTTTCTGGTTTTCTTGCCATATTCCAGGTCCTTCAGTGTGAATTTTTACTTTTCCACGTTTTTTAGTATTTCTTGCCATATTCTGGGAAATACAGTGTGAATTTTTAATTTTCATGTATTCAGTGTTTCTAGGCATATTCTGGGTCCTCCACTGTGATTTTCTCATTTTCGATGTTTTTCAAGTTTTTTCGTTAATCACTGTGATTTCTCATTTTCCACCTTTCAGGGTTCCTCGCCATATTTTGGGTCCTTCAGTGTGAGTTTTTAATTTTCTATTTTTTTCAGGTTTTCTCGCCATATTCTGGGTCCTATTGTGTATATTTTTAATTTTCCACGTTTTTCAGGGTTTCGTGGCATATTCTTGGTTCTACACTGTGATTATCTCATTTTCCACCTTTTTCAGGTTTTCTCTCCATATTCGGGGTCCTTCAGTGTGAGTTTTTAATTTTCTACTTTTTTCAGGGTTTCTCGCCATATTCTGGGTCCTACAGTGTGATTTTCTCATTTAGGACTTTTTACAAATTTTTCGCAATTCTGGGTCCTACAGTGTGATTATTATCATTTTTAAACTTTTTCAGGTTTTCTCGCCATATTCGGGATCCTTCAGTGTGAGGTTTTAATTTTCCTCGTTT
>NW_028227653.1:0-87500 GCF_978045245.1 Mus caroli
ATACTATGTACTACACTGTGCATTTCGTGTAATGCGGGTTTTTCAGTAAATTCTAAGTTTTTCAGTGCAACTCACTCATATACTATGTACTACATGTGCATTTCGTGTAATCCGGGTTTTTCAGTAAATTCTAAGTTTTTCAGTGCAATTCACTTATATACTATGTACTACACTGTGCGATTCTTATATTCTAAGTTTTTCAGTGCAACTCACTCTTATACTATGTACTACACTGTGCATTTCGTGTAATACGGGTTTTTCAGTAAATTCTAAGTTTTTCAGTGCAACTCACTCATATACAATGTACTACACTGTGCATTTCGTCTAATGCGGGTTTTTTAGTAAATTCTAAGTTTTTCAGTGCAACTCACTCATATACTATATACTACACTGTGCATTTCGTGTAATCCGGGCTTTTTCAGTAAATTCTAATTTTTTCAGTGCAATTCACTTATATACTATGTACTACACTCTGCATTTCTTATAATCTAAGTTTTTCAGTGCAACTCACTCATATAATATGTACTACACTGTGCGTTTCTTGTAATCATTGTTTTTCAGTGCAAGTCACTCATATACTATGAGTACGAAACGCACTTTGCCTTTCATGTAATCAGGGTTTTTCAGTGAAACTCACTCATATACTATGTACTACACTGTGCGTTTCTTATATTCTAAGTTTTTCAGTGCAACTCACTCATATACTATGTACTACACTGTGCATTTCGTGTAATGCGGGTTTTTCAGTAAAACTCACTCATATACTATGTACTACACTGTGCGATTCTTATATTCTAAGTTTTTCAGTGAAACTCACTCATGTACTATGTACTACACTGTGCATTTCGTGTAAAGCGGGTTTTTCAGTAATTTCTAAGTTTTTCACTACAACTCATTCATATACTATGTACTACACTGTACATGTCTTATATTCTAAGTTTTTCAGTGCAACTCACTCATATACTATGTACTACACTGTGCATTTCGTGTAATGCGGGTTTTTCAGTAAAACTCACTCATATACTATGTACTACAATGTGCGTTTCTTATAATCTAAGTTTTTCAGTGCAACTAACTCATATACTATGTACTACACTGTGCATTTCGTCTAATGCGGGTTTTTCAGTAAATTCTGAGTTTTTCAGTGCAACTCACTCATATACAATGTATTACACAGTGCATTTCGTCTAATGCGGGTTTTTCAGTAAATTCTAAGTTTTCAGTGCAACTCACTCATATACAATGTACTACACAATGCATTTCGTCTAATGCGGGTTTTTCAGTAAATTCTAAGTTTTTCATTGCAACTCACTCATATACTATTTACTACACTGTGCATTTCGTCTAATGCTGGTTTTTCAGTAAATTCTAAGTTTTTCAGTTCAACTCACTCATATACTATGTACTACACTGTGCAACTCACTCATATACAATGTACTACACTGTGCATTTCGTCTAATGCGGGTTTTTCAGTAAATTCTAAGTTTTTCATTGCAACTCACTCATATACTATGTACTACACTGTGCATTTCGTCTAATGCGGGTTTTTCAGTAAATTCTAAGTTTTTCATTGCAACTCACTCATGTACTATGTACTACACTGTGCATTTCGTGTAATCCGGGTTTTTCAGTAAATTCTACGTTTTTCAAGGCAACTCACTCATATACTATGTACTAAACTGTGCATTTCGTGTAATCCGGGTTTCAGTAAATTCTAAGTTTTTCAAGGCAACTCACTCATATACTATGTACTACAAATTGCTTTTCTTATATTCTAAGTTTTTCAGTGCAACTCACTCATATACTATATACTACACTGTGCATTTCGTGTAATCCGGGTTTTTCAGTGCAACTCACTCATATACTATGTACTACAATGTGCGTTTCGTGTAATCCGGGTTTTTCAGTAAATTCTACGTTTTTCAAGGCAACTCACTCATATACTATGTAATACACTGTGCGTTTCTTATATTCTAAGTTTTTCAGTGCAACTCACTCATATACTACATACTACACTGTGCATTTCGTGTAATCCGGGTTTTTCAGTAAAACTCACTCATATACTATGTACTATAATGTGCGTTTCTTATAATCTAAGTTTTTCAGTGCTACTAACTCATATACTATGTACTACACTGTGCATTTCGTCTAATGCAGGTTTTTCAGTAAATTCTGAGTTTTTCAGTGCAACTCACTCATATACAATGTACTACACTGTGCATTTCGTCTAATGCGGGTTTTTTAGTAAAAACTAAGTTTTTCAGTGCAACTCACTCATATACTATGTACTATACTGTGCATTTCGTCTAATGCGGATTTTTCAGTAAATTCTAAGTTTTTCAGTGCAACTCACTCATATACAATGTACTACACTGTGCATTACATCTAATGCGGGTTTTTCAGTAAATTCTAAGTTTTTCAGTGCAACTCACTCATATACTATGTACTACACTGTGCATTTCGTCTAATGCGTGTTTTTCAGTAAATTCTAAGTTTTTCAGTGCAACTCACTCATATACAATGTACTACACTGTGCATTTCGTCTAATGCGGGTTTTTCAGTAAATTCTAAGTTTTTCAGTGCAACTCACTCATATACTATGTACTACACTGTGCATTTCGTCTAATGCGGGTTTTTCAGTAAATTCTAAGTTTTTCAGTGCAACTCACTCATATACTATGTACTACACTGTGCATTTCGTGTAATCCGGGTTTTTCAGTAAAACTCACTCATATACTATGTACTACACTGTGCGTTTCTTATTTTCTAAGTTTTTCAGTGCAACTCACTCATATACTATGTACAACACTGTGCATTTCGTGTAATGCGGGTTTTTCAGTAAATTCTAAGTTTTTCAGTGCAACTCACTCATATACTATGTACTACATGTGCATTTCGTGTAATCCGGGTTTTTCAGTAAATTCTAAGTTTTTCAGTGCAATTCACTTATATACTATGTACTACACTGTGCGTTTCTTATATTCTAAGTTTTTCAGTGCAACTCACTCTTATACTATGTACTACACTGTGCATTTCGTGTAATTTGGGTTTTTCAGTAAAACTCACTCATATACTATGTACTACACTGTGCGATTCTTATATTCTAAGTTTTTCAGTGAAACTCACTCATGTACTATGTACTACACTGTGCATTTCGTGTAAAGCGGGTTTTTCAGTAATTTCTAAGTTTTTCACTACAACTCATTCATATACTATGTACTACACTGTACATGTCTTATATTCTAAGTTTTTCAGTGCAACTCACTCATATACTATGTACTACACTGTGCATTTCGTGTAATGCGGGTTTTTCAGTAAAACTCACTCATATACTATGTACTACAATGTGCGTTTCTTATAATCTAAGTTTTTCAGTGCAACTAACTCATATACTATGTACTACACTGTGCATTTCGTCTAATGCGGGTTTTTCAGTAAATTCTGAGTTTTTCAGTGCAACTCACTCATATACAATGTACTACACTGTGCATTTCGTTTAATGCGGGTTTTTCAGTAAATTCTAAGTTTTTCAGTGCAACTCACTCATATACAATGTACTACACTGTGCATTTCGTCTAATGCGGGTTTTTCAGTAATTTCTAAGTTTTTCAGTACAACTCACTCATATACTATGTACTACACTGTGCATTTCGTCTAATGCGGGTTTTTCAGTAAATTCTAAGTTTTTCAGTGCAACTCACTCATATACAATGTATTACACAGTGCATTTCGTCTAATGCGGGTTTTTCAGTAAATTCTAAGTTTTCAGTGCAACTCACTCATATACAATGTACTACACAATGCATTTCGTCTAATGCGGGTTTTTCAGTAAATTCTAAGTTTTTCATTGCAACTCACTCATATACTATTTACTACACTGTGCATTTCGTCTAATGCTGGTTTTTCAGTAAATTCTAAGTTTTTCAGTTCAACTCACTCATATACTATGTACTACACTGTGCAACTCACTCATATACAATGTACTACACTGTGCATTTCGTCTAATGCGGGTTTTTCAGTAAATTCTAAGTTTTTCATTGCAACTCACTCATATACTATGTACTACACTGTGCATTTCGTCTAATGCGGGTTTTTCAGTAAATTCTAAGTTTTTCATTGCAACTCACTCATGTACTATGTACTACACTGTGCATTTCGTGTAATCCGGGTTTTTCAGTAAATTCTACGTTTTTCAAGGCAACTCACTCATATACTATGTACTAAACTGTGCATTTCGTGTAATCCGGGTTTCAGTAAATTCTAAGTTTTTCAAGGCAACTCACTCATATACTATATACTACACTGTGCATTTCGTGTAATCCGGGTTTTTCAGTGCAACTCACTCATATACTATGTACTACAATGTGCGTTTCGTGTAATCCGGGTTTTTCAGTAAATTCTACGTTTTTCAAGGCAACTCACTCATATACTATGTAATACACTGTGCGTTTCTTATATTCTAAGTTTTTCAGTGCAACTCACTCATATACTACATACTACACTGTGCATTTCGTGTAATCCGGGTTTTTCAGTAAAACTCACTCATATACTATGTACTATAATGTGCGTTTCTTATAATCTAAGTTTTTCAGTGCAACTAACTCATATACTATGTACTACACTGTGCATTTCGTCTAATGCAGGTTTTTCAGTAAATTCTGAGTTTTTCAGTGCAACTCACTCATATACAATGTACTACACTGTGCATTTCGTCTAATGCGGGTTTTTTAATAAAAACTAAGTTTTTCAGTGCAACTCACTCATATACTATGTACTATACTGTGCATTTCGTCTAATGCGGATTTTTCAGTAAATTCTAAGTTTTTCAGTGCAACTCACTCATATACAATGTACTACACTGTGCATTACATCTAATGCGGGTTTTTCAGTAAATTCTAAGTTTTTCAGTGCAACTCACTCATATACTATGTACTACACTGTGCATTTCGTCTAATGCGTGTTTTTCAGTAAATTCTAAGTTTTTCAGTGCAACTCACTCATATACAATGTACTACACTGTGCATTTCGTCTAATGCGGGTTTTTCAGTAAATTCTAAGTTTTTCAGTGCAACTCACTCATATACTATGTACTACACTGTGCATTTCGTCTAATGCGGGTTTTTCAGTAAATTCTAAGTTTTTCAGTGCAACTCACTCATATACTATGTACTACACTGTGCATTTCGTGTAATCCGGGTTTTTCAGTAAAACTCACTCATATACTATGTACTACACTGTGCGTTTCTTATTTTCTAAGTTTTTCAGTGCAACTCACTCATATACTATGTACTACACTGTGCATTTCGTGTAATGCGGGTTTTTCAGTAAATTCTAAGTTTTTCAGTGCAACTCACTCATATACTATGTACTACATGTGCATTTCGTGTAATCCGGGTTTTTCAGTAAATTCTAAGTTTTTCAGTGCAATTCACTTATATACTATGTACTACACTGTGCGTTTCTTATATTCTAAGTTTTTCAGTGCAACTCACTCTTATACTATGTAGTACACTGTGCATTTCGTGTAATTTGGGTTTTTCAGTAAATTCTAAGTTTTTCAGTGCAACTCACTCATATACAATGTACTACACTGTGCATTTCTTGTAATGCGGGTTTTTAAGTAAATTCTAAGTTTTTCAGTGCAACTCACTCATATACTATATACTACACTGTGCATTTCGTGTAATCCGGGTTTTTTCAGTAAATTCTAAGTTTTTCAGTGCATTTCACTTATATACTATGTACTACACTCTGCATTTCTTATAATCTAAGTTTTTCAGTGCAACTCACTCATATAATATGTACTACACTGTGCATTTCGTGTAATGCGGGTTTTTCAGTAAATTCTAAGTTTTTCAGTGCAACTCACTCATATACTATGTACTACACTGTGCATTTCGTCTAATGCGGGTTTTTAAGTAAATTCTAAGTTTTTCAGTGCAACTCACTCATATACTATATACTACACTGTGCATTTCGTGTAATCCGGGTTTTTCAGTAAAACTCACTCATATACTATGTACTACAATGTGCGTTTCTTATGTTCTAAGTTTCTCAGTGCGACTCACTCATATACTATGTACTACACTGTGCATTTCCTGTAATCCGGGTTTTTCAGTAAAACTCACTCATATACTATGTACTACACTGTGCATTTCGTGTAATCCGGGTTTTTCAGTAAAACTCACTCATATACTATGTACTACACTGTGCGTTTCTTATATTCTAAGTTTTTCAGTGCAATTACTCATATACTATGTACTACACTGTGCATTTCGTGTAATGCGGGTTTTTAAGTAAATTCTAAGTTTTTCAGTGCAACTCACTCATATACTATATACTACAGTGTGCATTTCGTGTAATCCAGGTTTTTCAGTAAAACTCACTCATATACTATGTACTACAATGTGCGTTTCTTATATTCTAAATTGTTCAGTGCTACTAACTCATATACTATGTACTACACTGTGCATTTTGTGTACTCCAGGTTTTTCAGTAAAACTGACTCATATACTATGTACTACACTGTGCGTTTCTTATTTTCTAAGTTTTTCAGTGCAACTCAATCATATACTATGTACTACACTGTGCGTTTCTTATATTGTAAGTTTTTCAGTGCACCTCACTCATATAATATATACTACACTGTGCGTTTCTTATATTCTAAGTTTTAAAGTGCAACTCACTCATATACTATGTACTACACTGTGCGTTTCTTATATTCTAAGTTTTTCAGTGCAATTCACTCATATACAATGAACTACACTGTTTCTTATATTCTAAGTTTTAAAGTGCAACTCACTCATATACTATGTACTACACTCTGCATTTCTTATAATCTAAGTTTTTCAGTGCAACTCACTCATATACTATGTACTACACTGTGCGTTTCTTGTAATCATTGTTTTTCAGTGCAAGTCACTCATATACTATGAGTACGAAACGCACTTTGCCTTTCATGTAATCAGGGTTTTTCAGTGAAACTCACTCATATACTATGTACTACACTGTGCGTTTCTTATATTCTAAGTTTTTCAGTGCAACTCACTCATATACTATGTACTACACTGTGCATTTCGTGTAATGCGGGTTTTTCAGTAAATTCTATGTTTTTCAGTGCAACTCATTCATATACTATGTACTACACTGTACATGTCTTATATTCTAAGTTTTTCAGTGCAACTCACTCATATACTATGTACTACACTGTGCATTTCGTGTAATGCGGGTTTTTCAGTAAAACTCACTCATATACTATGTACTACACTGTGCGATTCTTATATTCTAAGTTTTTCAGTGAAACTCACTCATGTACTATGTACTACACTGTGCATTTCGTGTAAAGCGGGTTTTTCAGTAATTTCTAAGTTTTTCACTACAACTCACTCATATACTATGTACTAAACTGTGCATTTCGTTTAATCCGGGTTTTTCAGTAAATTCTAAGTTTTACAAGGCAACTCACTCATATACTATGTACTACAAAGTGCTTTTCTTATATTCTAGTTTTTCAGTGCTACTCACTCATATACTATGTACTACACTGTGCATTTCGTGTAATCCGGGTTTTTCAGTAAATTCTACGTTTTTCAAGGCAACTCACTCATATACTATGTAATACACTGTGCGTTTCTTATATTCTAAATTTTTCAGTGCAACTCACTCATATACTATATACTACACTGTGCATTTCTTGTAATACGGGTTTTTCAGTAAAACTCACTCATATACTATGTACTACAATGTGCGTTTCTTATAATCTAAGTTTTTCAGTGCAACTAACTCATATAATATGTACTACACTGTGCATTTCGTGTAATCCGGGTTTTTCAGTAAAACTCACTCATATACTATGTACTACACTGTGCGTTTCTTATTTTCTAAGTTTTTCAGTGCAACTCACTCATATACTATGTACTACACTGTGCATTACGTCTAATGCGGGTTTTTCAGTAAATTCTAAGTTTTTCAGTGCAACTCACTCATATACTATGTACTACACTGTGCATTTCGTCTAATGCGTGTTTTTCAGTAAATTCTAAGTTTTTCAGTGCAACTCACTCATATACAATGTACTACACTGTGCATTTCGTGTAATGCGGGTTTTTCAGTAAATTCTAAGTTTTTCAGTGCAACTCACTCATATACAATGTACTACTCTGTACATTTCGTCTAATGCGGGTTTTTCAGTAAATTATAAGTTTTTCAGTGCAACTCACTCATATACAATGTACTACACTGTGCATTTCGTCTAATGCGGGTTTTTCACTAAATTCTAAGTTTTTCAGTGTAACTCGCTCATATACTATGTACTAAACTGTGCATTTCGTGTAATCCGGGTTTTTCAGTGCAACTCACTCATATACTATGTACTACACTGTGCTTTTCGTGTAATCCGGGTTTTTCAGTAAATTCTACCTTTTTCAAGGCAACTCAGTCATATACTATGTAATACACTGTGCGTTTCTTATATTCTAAGTTTTTCAGTGCATCTCACTCATATACTATATACTACACTGTGCATTTCGTGTAATCCGGGTTTTTCAGTAAAACTCACTCATATAATATGTACTACGATGTGCGTTTCTTATAATCTAAGTTTTTCAGTGCAACTAACTCATATACTATGTACTACACTGTGCATTTCGTGTAATCCGGGTTTTTCAGTAAAACTCACTCATATACTATGTACTACACTGTGCGTTTCTTATTTTCTAAGTTTTTCAGTGCAACTCACTCATATACTATGTACTACACTGTGCATTTCGTGTAATGCGGGTTTTTCAGTAAATTCTAAGTTTTTCAGTGCAACTCACTCATATACTATGTACTACATGTGCATTTCGTGTAATCCGGGTTTTTCAGTAAATTCTAAGTTTTTCAGTGCAATTCACTTATATACTATGTACTACACTGTGCGTTTCTTATATTCTAAGTTTTTCAGTGCAACTCACTCTTATACTATGTACTACACTGTGCATTTCGTGTAGTGCGGGTTTTTCAGTAAATTCTAAGTTTTTCAGTGCAACTCACTCATATACAATGTATTACACTGTGCATTTCGTCTAATGCGGGTTTTTCAGTAAATTCTAAGTTTTTCAGTGCAACTCACTCATATACTATATACTACACTGTGCATTTCATGTAATCCGGGCTTTTTCAGTAAATTCTAAGTTTTTCAGTGCAATTCACTTATATACTATGTACTACACTCTGCATTTCTTATAATCTAAGTTTTTCAGTGTAACTCACTCATATAATATGTACTACACTGTGCGATTCTTATATTCTAAGTTTTTCAGTGAAACTCACTCATGTACTATGTACTACACTGTGCATTTCGTGTAAAGCGGGTTTTTCAGTAATTTCTAAGTTTTTCACTACAACTCACTCATATACTATGTACTAAACTGTGCATTTCGTTTAATCCGGGTTTTTCAGTAAATTCTAAGTTTTACAAGGCAACTCACTCATATACTATGTACTACAAAGTGCTTTTCTTATATTCTAGTTTTTCAGTGCTACTCACTCATATACTATGTACTACACTGTGCATTTCGTGTAATCCGGGTTTTTCAGTAAATTCTACGTTTTTCAAGGCAACTCACTCATATACTATGTAATACACTGTGCGTTTCTTATATTCTAAATTTTTCAGTGCAACTCACTCATATACTATATACTACACTGTGCATTTCTTGTAATACGGGTTTTTCAGTAAAACTCACTCATATACTATGTACTACAATGTGCGTTTCTTATAATCTAAGTTTTTCAGTGCAACTAACTCATATAATATGTACTACACTGTGCATTTCGTGTAATCCGGATTTTTCAGTAAAACTCACTCATATACTATGTACTACACTGTGCGTTTCTTATTTTCTAAGTTTTTCAGTGCAACTCACTCATATACTATGTACTACACTGTGCATTACGTCTAATGCGGGTTTTTCAGTAAATTCTAAGTTTTTCAGTGCAACTCACTCATATACTATGTACTACACTGTGCATTTCGTCTAATGCGTGTTTTTCAGTAAATTCTAAGTTTTTCAGTGCAACTCACTCATATACAATGTACTACACTGTGCATTTCGTCTAATGCGGGTTTTTCAGTAAATTCTAAGTTTTTCAGTGCAACTCACTCATATACAATGTACTACTCTGTGCATTTCGTCTAATGCGGGTTTTTCAGTAAATTATAAGTTTTTCAGTGCAACTCACTCATATACAATGTACTACACTGTGCATTTCGTCTAATGCGTGTTTTTCACTAAATTCTAAGTTTTTCAGTGCAACTCGCTCATATACTATGTACTAAACTGTGCATTTCGTGTAATCCGGGTTTCAGTAAATTCTAAGTTTTTCAAGGCAACTCACTCATATACTATGTACTACAAAGTGCTTTTCTTATATTCTAGTTTTTCAGTGCAACTCACTCTTATACTATGTACTACACTGTGCATTTCGTGTAGTGCGGGTTTTTCAGTAAATTCTAAGTTTTTCAGTGCAACTCACTCATATACAATGTATTACACTGTGCATTTCGTCTAATGCGGGTTTTTCAGTAAATTCTAAGTTTTTCAGTGCAACTCACTCATATACTATATACTACACTGTGCATTTCATGTAATCCGGGCTTTTTCAGTAAATTCTAAGTTTTTCAGTGCAATTCACTTATATACTATGTACTACACTCTGCATTTCTTATAATCTAAGTTTTTCAGTGCAACTCACTCATATAATATGTACTACACTGTGCATTTCGTGTAATGCGGGTTTTTCAGTAAAACTCACTCATATACTATGTACTACACTGTGCGTTTCTTATTTTCTAAGTTTTTCAGTGCAACTCACTCATATACTATGTACTACACTGTGCATTACGTCTAATGCGGGTTTTTCAGTAAATTCTAAGTTTTTCAGTGCAACTCACTCATATACTATGTACTACACTGTGCATTTCGTCTAATGCGTGTTTTTCAGTAAATTCTAAGTTTTTCAGTGCAACTCACTCATATACAATGTACTACACTGTGCATTTCGTCTAATGCGGTTTTTTCAGTAAATTCTAAGTTTTTCAGTGCAACTCACTCATATACAATGTACTACTCTGTGCATTTCGTCTAATGCGGGTTTTTCAGTAAATTATAAGTTTTTCAGTGCAACTCACTCATATACAATGTACTACACTGTGCATTTCGTCTAATGCGGGTTTTTCACTAAATTCTAAGTTTTTCAGTGCAACTCGCTCATATACTATGTACTAAACTGTGCATTTCGTGTAATCCGGGTTTCAGTAAATTCTAAGTTTTTCAAGGCAACTCACTCATATACTATGTACTACAAATTGCTTTTCTTATATTCTAAGTTTTTCAGTGCAACTCACTCATATACTATATACTACACTGTGCATTTCGTGTAATCCGGGTTTTTCAGTGCAACTCACTCATATACTATGTACTACACTGTGCTTTTCGTGTAATCCGGGTTTTTCAGTAAATTCTACGTTTTTCAAGGCAACTCAGTCATATACTATGTAATACACTGTGCGTTTCTTATATTCTAAGTTTTTCAGTGCATCTCACTCATATACTATATACTACACTGTGCATTTCGTGTAATCCGGGTTTTTCAGTAAAACTCACTCATATAATATGTACTACGATGTGCGTTTCTTATAATCTAAGTTTTTCAGTGCAACTAACTCATATACTATGTACTACACTGTGCATTTCGTGTAATCCGGGTTTTTCAGTAAAACTCACTCATATACTATGTACTACACTGTGCGTTTCTTATTTTCTAAGTTTTTCAGTGCAACTCACTCATATACTATGTACTACACTGTGCATTTCGTGTAATGCGGGTTTTTCAGTAAATTCTAAGTTTTTCAGTGCAACTCACTCATATACTATGTACTACATGTGCATTTCGTGTAATCCGGGTTTTTCAGTAAATTCTAAGTTTTTCAGTGCAATTCACTTATATACTATGTACTACACTGTGCGTTTCTTATATTCTAAGTTTTTCAGTGCAACTCACTCTTATACTATGTACTACACTGTGCATTTCGTGTAATGCGGGTTTTTCAGTAAATTCTAAGTTTTTCAGTGCAACTCACTCATATACAATGTATTACACTGTGCATTTCGTCTAATGCGGGTTTTTCAGTAAATTCTAAGTTTTTCAGTGCAACTCACTCATATACTATATACTACACTGTGCATTTCGTGTAATCCGGGCTTTTTCAGTAAATTCTAAGTTTTTCAGTGCAATTCACTTATATACTATGTACTACACTCTGCATTTCTTATAATCTAAGTTTTTCAGTGCAACTCACTCATATAATATGTACTACACTGTGCATTTCGTGTAATGCGGGTTTTTCAGTAAATTCTAAGTTTTTCAGTGCAACTCACTCATATACTATGTACTACACTGTGCATTTCGTCTAATGCGGGTTTTTAAGTAAATTCTAAGTTTTTCAGTGCAACTCACTCATATACTATATACTACACTGTGCATTTCGTGTAATCCGGGTTTTTCAGTAAAACTCACTCATATACTATGTACTACAATGTGCGTTTCTTATGTTCTAAGTTTCTCAGTGCGACTCACTCATATACAATGTATTACACTGTGCATTTCGTCTAATGCGGGTTTTTCAGTAAATTCTAAGTTTTTCAGTGCAACTCACTCATATACTATGTACTTTACTGTGCATTTGGTCTAATGCGGGTTTTTAAGTAAATTCTAAGTTTTTCAGTGCAACTCACTCATATACTATATACTACACTGTGCATTTCGTGTAATCCCGGCTTTTTCAGTAAATTCTAAGTTTTTCAGTGCAATTCACTTATATACTATGTACTACACTCTGCATTTCTTATAATCTAAGTTTTTCAGTGCAACTCACTCATATAATATGTACTACACTGTGCGTTTCTTGTAATCATTGTTTTTCAGTGCAAGTCACTCATATACTATGAGTACGAAACGCACTTTGCCTTTCATGTAATCAGGGTTTTTCAGTGAAACTCACTCATATACTATGTACTACACTGTGCGTTTCTTATATTCTAAGTTTTTCAGTGCAACTCACTCATATACTATGTACTACACTGTGCATTTCGTGTAATGCGGGTTTTTCAGTAAATTCTATGTTTTTCAGTGCAACTCATTCATACACTATGTACTACACTGTACATGTCTTATATTCTAAGTTTTTCAGTGCAACTCACTCATATACTATGTACTGCACTGTGCATTTCGTGTAATGCGGGTTTTTCAGTAAAACTCACTCATATACTATGTACTACACTGTGCGATTCTTATATTCTAAGTTTTTCAGTGAAACTCACTCATGTACTATGTACTACACTGTGCATTTCGTGTAAAGCGGGTTTTTCAGTAATTTCTAAGTTTTTCACTACAACTCACTCATATACTATGTACTAAACTGTGCATTTCGTTTAATCCGGGTTTTTCAGTAAATTCTAAGTTTTACAAGGCAACTCACTCATATACTATGTACTACAAAGTGCTTTTCTTATATTCTAGTTTTTCAGTGCTACTCACTCATATACTATGTACTACACTGTGCATTTCGTGTAATCCGGGTTTTTCAGTAAATTCTACGTTTTTCAAGGCAACTCACTCATATACTATGTAATACACTGTGCGTTTCTTATATTCTAAATTTTTCAGTGCAACTCACTCATATACTATATACTACACTGTGCATTTCTTGTAATACGGGTTTTTCAGTAAAACTCACTCATATACTATGTACTACAATGTGCGTTTCTTATAATCTAAGTTTTTCAGTGCAACTAACTCATATAATATGTACTACACTGTGCATTTCGTGTAATCCGGATTTTTCAGTAAAACTCACTCATATACTATGTACTACACTGTGCGTTTCTTATTTTCTAAGTTTTTCAGTGCAACTCACTCATATACTATGTACTACACTGTGCATTACGTCTAATGCGGGTTTTTCAGTAAATTCTAAGTTTTTCAGTGCAACTCACTCATATACTATGTACTACACTGTGCATTTCGTCTAATGCGGGTTTTTCAGTAAATTCTAAGTTTTTCAGTGCAACTCACTCATATACAATGTACTACACTGTGCATTTCGTCTAATGCGGGTTTTTCAGTAAATTCTAAGTTTTTCAGTGCAACTCACTCATATACAATGTACTACTCTGTGCATTTCGTCTAATGCGGGTTTTTCAGTAAATTATAAGTTTTTCAGTGCAACTCACTCATATACAATGTACTACACTGTGCATTTCGTCTAATGCGGGTTTTTCACTAAATTCTAAGTTTTTCAGTGCAACTCGCTCATATACTATGTACTAAACTGTGCATTTCGTGTAATCCGGGTTTCAGTAAATTCTAAGTTTTTCAAGGCAACTCACTCATATACTATGTACTACAAAGTGCTTTTCTTATATTCTAGTTTTTCAGTGCAACTCACTCTTATACTATGTACTACACTGTGCATTTCGTGTAGTGCGGGTTTTTCAGTAAATTCTAAGTTTTTCAGTGCAACTCACTCATATACAATGTATTACACTGTGCATTTCGTCTAATGCGGGTTTTTCAGTAAATTCTAAGTTTTTCAGTGCAACTCACTCATATACTATATACTACACTGTGCATTTCATGTAATCCGGGCTTTTTCAGTAAATTCTAAGTTTTTCAGTGCAATTCACTTATATACTATGTACTACACTCTGCATTTCTTATAATCTAAGTTTTTCAGTGCAACTCACTCATATAATATGTACTACACTGTGCATTTCGTGTAATGCGGGTTTTTCAGTAAAACTCACTCATATACTATGTACTACACTGTGCGTTTCTTATTTTCTAAGTTTTTCAGTGCAACTCACTCATATACTATGTACTACACTGTGCATTACGTCTAATGCGGGTTTTTCAGTAAATTCTAAGTTTTTCAGTGCAACTCACTCATATACTATGTACTACACTGTGCATTTCGTCTAATGCGTGTTTTTCAGTAAATTCTAAGTTTTTCAGTGCAACTCACTCATATACAATGTACTACACTGTGCATTTCGTCTAATGCGGTTTTTTCAGTAAATTCTAAGTTTTTCAGTGCAACTCACTCATATACAATGTACTACTCTGTGCATTTCGTCTAATGCGGGTTTTTCAGTAAATTATAAGTTTTTCAGTGCAACTCACTCATATACAATGTACTACACTGTGCATTTCGTCTAATGCGGGTTTTTCACTAAATTCTAAGTTTTTCAGTGCAACTCGCTCATATACTATGTACTAAACTGTGCATTTCGTGTAATCCGGGTTTCAGTAAATTCTAAGTTTTTCAAGGCAACTCACTCATATACTATGTACTACAAATTGCTTTTCTTATATTCTAAGTTTTTCAGTGCAACTCACTCATATACTATATACTACACTGTGCATTTCGTGTAATCCGGGTTTTTCAGTGCAACTCACTCATATACTATGTACTACACTGTGCTTTTCGTGTAATCCGGGTTTTTCAGTAAATTCTACGTTTTTCAAGGCAACTCAGTCATATACTATGTAATACACTGTGCGTTTCTTATATTCTAAGTTTTTCAGTGCATCTCACTCATATACTATATACTACACTGTGCATTTCGTGTAATCCGGGTTTTTCAGTAAAACTCACTCATATAATATGTACTACGATGTGCGTTTCTTATAATCTAAGTTTTTCAGTGCAACTAACTCATATACTATGTACTACACTGTGCATTTCGTGTAATCCGGGTTTTTCAGTAAAACTCACTCATATACTATGTACTACACTGTGCGTTTCTTATTTTCTAAGTTTTTCAGTGCAACTCACTCATATACTATGTACTACACTGTGCATTTCGTGTAATGCGGGTTTTTCAGTAAATTCTAAGTTTTTCAGTGCAACTCACTCATATACTATGTACTACATGTGCATTTCGTGTAATCCGGGTTTTTCAGTAAATTCTAAGTTTTTCAGTGCAATTCACTTATATACTATGTACTACACTGTGCGTTTCTTATATTCTAAGTTTTTCAGTGCAACTCACTCTTATACTATGTACTACACTGTGCATTTCGTGTAATGCGGGTTTTTCAGTAAATTCTAAGTTTTTCAGTGCAACTCACTCATATACAATGTATTACACTGTGCATTTCGTCTAATGCGGGTTTTTCAGTAAATTCTAAGTTTTTCAGTGCAACTCACTCATATACTATATACTACACTGTGCATTTCGTGTAATCCGGGCTTTTTCAGTAAATTCTAAGTTTTTCAGTGCAATTCACTTATATACTATGTACTACACTCTGCATTTCTTATAATCTAAGTTTTTCAGTGCAACTCACTCATATAATATGTACTACACTGTGCATTTCGTGTAATGCGGGTTTTTCAGTAAATTCTAAGTTTTTCAGTGCAACTCACTCATATACTATGTACTACACTGTGCATTTCGTCTAATGCGGGTTTTTAAGTAAATTCTAAGTTTTTCAGTGCAACTCACTCATATACTATATACTACACTGTGCATTTCGTGTAATCCGGGTTTTTCAGTAAAACTCACTCATATACTATGTACTACAATGTGCGTTTCTTATGTTCTAAGTTTCTCAGTGCGACTCACTCATATACAATGTATTACACTGTGCATTTCGTCTAATGCGGGTTTTTCAGTAAATTCTAAGTTTTTCAGTGCAACTCACTCATATACTATGTACTATACTGTGCATTTGGTCTAATGCGGGTTTTTAAGTAAATTCTAAGTTTTTCAGTGCAACTCACTCATATACTATATACTACACTGTGCATTTCGTGTAATCCCGGCTTTTTCAGTAAATTCTAAGTTTTTCAGTGCAATTCACTTATATACTATGTACTACACTCTGCATTTCTTATAATCTAAGTTTTTCAGTGCAACTCACTCATATAATATGTACTACACTGTGCGTTTCTTGTAATCATTGTTTTTCAGTGCAAGTCACTCATATACTATGAGTACGAAACGCACTTTGCCTTTCATGTAATCAGGGTTTTTCAGTGAAACTCACTCATATACTATGTACTACACTGTGCGTTTCTTATATTCTAAGTTTTTCAGTGCAACTCACTCATATACTATGTACTACACTGTGCATTTCGTGTAATGCGGGTTTTTCAGTAAATTCTATGTTTTTCAGTGCAACTCATTCATACACTATGTACTACACTGTACATGTCTTATATTCTAAGTTTTTCAGTGCAACTCACTCATATACTATGTACTGCACTGTGCATTTCGTGTAATGCGGGTTTTTCAGTAAAACTCACTCATATACTATGTACTACACTGTGCGATTCTTATATTCTAAGTTTTTCAGTGAAACTCACTCATGTACTATGTACTACACTGTGCATTTCGTGTAAAGCGGGTTTTTCAGTAATTTCTAAGTTTTTCACTACAACTCACTCATATACTATGTACTAAACTGTGCATTTCGTTTAATCCGGGTTTTTCAGTAAATTCTAAGTTTTACAAGGCAACTCACTCATATACTATGTACTACAAAGTGCTTTTCTTATATTCTAGTTTTTCAGTGCTACTCACTCATATACTATGTACTACACTGTGCATTTCGTGTAATCCGGGTTTTTCAGTAAATTCTACGTTTTTCAAGGCAACTCACTCATATACTATGTAATACACTGTGCGTTTCTTATATTCTAAATTTTTCAGTGCAACTCACTCATATACTATATACTACACTGTGCATTTCTTGTAATACGGGTTTTTCAGTAAAACTCACTCATATACTATGTACTACAATGTGCGTTTCTTATAATCTAAGTTTTTCAGTGCAACTAACTCATATAATATGTACTACACTGTGCATTTCGTGTAATCCGGATTTTTCAGTAAAACTCACTCATATACTATGTACTACACTGTGCGTTTCTTATTTTCTAAGTTTTTCAGTGCAACTCACTCATATACTATGTACTACACTGTGCATTACGTCTAATGCGGGTTTTTCAGTAAATTCTAAGTTTTTCAGTGCAACTCACTCATATACTATGTACTACACTGTGCATTTCGTCTAATGCGTGTTTTTCAGTAAATTCTAAGTTTTTCAGTGCAACTCACTCATATACAATGTACTACACTGTGCATTTCGTCTAATGCGGTTTTTTCAGTAAATTCTAAGTTTTTCAGTGCAACTCACTCATATACAATGTACTACTCTGTGCATTTCGTCTAATGCGGGTTTTTCAGTAAATTATAAGTTTTTCAGTGCAACTCACTCATATACAATGTACTACACTGTGCATTTCGTCTAATGCGGGTTTTTCACTAAATTCTAAGTTTTTCAGTGCAACTCGCTCATATACTATGTACTAAACTGTGCATTTCGTGTAATCCGGGTTTCAGTAAATTCTAAGTTTTTCAAGGCAACTCACTCATATACTATGTACTACAAAGTGCTTTTCTTATATTCTAGTTTTTCAGTGCAACTCACTCTTATACTATGTACTACACTGTGCATTTCGTGTAGTGGGGGTTTTTCAGTAAATTCTAAGTTTTTCAGTGCAACTCACTCATATACAATGTATTACACTGTGCATTTCGTCTAATGCGGGTTTTTCAGTAAATTCTAAGTTTTTCAGTGCAACTCACTCATATACTATATACTACACTGTGCATTTCATGTAATCCGGGCTTTTTCAGTAAATTCTAAGTTTTTCAGTGCAATTCACTTATATACTATGTACTACACTCTGCATTTCTTATAATCTAAGTTTTTCAGTGCAACTCACTCATATAATATGTACTACACTGTGCATTTCGTGTAATGCGGGTTTTTCAGTAAAACTCACTCATATACTATGTACTACACTGTGCGTTTCTTATTTTCTAAGTTTTTCAGTGCAACTCACTCATATACTATGTACTACACTGTGCATTACGTCTAATGCGGGTTTTTCAGTAAATTCTAAGTTTTTCAGTGCAACTCACTCATATACTATGTACTACACTGTGCATTTCGTCTAATGCGTGTTTTTCAGTAAATTCTAAGTTTTTCAGTGCAACTCACTCATATACAATGTACTACACTGTGCATTTCGTCTAATGCGGTTTTTTCAGTAAATTCTAAGTTTTTCAGTGCAACTCACTCATATACAATGTACTACTCTGTGCATTTCGTCTAATGCGGGTTTTTCAGTAAATTATAAGTTTTTCAGTGCAACTCACTCATATACAATGTACTACACTGTGCATTTCGTCTAATGCGGGTTTTTCACTAAATTCTAAGTTTTTCAGTGCAACTCGCTCATATACTATGTACTAAACTGTGCATTTCGTGTAATCCGGGTTTCAGTAAATTCTAAGTTTTTCAAGGCAACTCACTCATATACTATGTACTACAAATTGCTTTTCTTATATTCTAAGTTTTTCAGTGCAACTCACTCATATACTATATACTACACTGTGCATTTCGTGTAATCCGGGTTTTTCAGTGCAACTCACTCATATACTATGTACTACACTGTGCTTTTCGTGTAATCCGGGTTTTTCAGTAAATTCTACGTTTTTCAAGGCAACTCAGTCATATACTATGTAATACACTGTGCGTTTCTTATATTCTAAGTTTTTCAGTGCATCTCACTCATATACTATATACTACACTGTGCATTTCGTGTAATCCGGGTTTTTCAGTAAAACTCACTCATATAATATGTACTACGATGTGCGTTTCTTATAATCTAAGTTTTTCAGTGCAACTAACTCATATACTATGTACTACACTGTGCATTTCGTGTAATCCGGGTTTTTCAGTAAAACTCACTCATATACTATGTACTACACTGTGCGTTTCTTATTTTCTAAGTTTTTCAGTGCAACTCACTCATATACTATGTACTACACTGTGCATTTCGTGTAATGCGGGTTTTTCAGTAAATTCTAAGTTTTTCAGTGCAACTCACTCATATACTATGTACTACATGTGCATTTCGTGTAATCCGGGTTTTTCAGTAAATTCTAAGTTTTTCAGTGCAATTCACTTATATACTATGTACTACACTGTGCGTTTCTTATATTCTAAGTTTTTCAGTGCAACTCACTCTTATACTATGTACTACACTGTGCATTTCGTGTAATGCGGGTTTTTCAGTAAATTCTAAGTTTTTCAGTGCAACTCACTCATATACAATGTATTACACTGTGCATTTCGTCTAATGCGGGTTTTTCAGTAAATTCTAAGTTTTTCAGTGCAACTCACTCATATACTATATACTACACTGTGCATTTCGTGTAATCCGGGCTTTTTCAGTAAATTCTAAGTTTTTCAGTGCAATTCACTTATATACTATGTACTACACTCTGCATTTCTTATAATCTAAGTTTTTCAGTGCAACTCACTCATATAATATGTACTACACTGTGCATTTCGTGTAATGCGGGTTTTTCAGTAAATTCTAAGTTTTTCAGTGCAACTCACTCATATACTATGTACTACACTGTGCATTTCGTCTAATGCGGGTTTTTAAGTAAATTCTAAGTTTTTCAGTGCAACTCACTCATATACTATATACTACACTGTGCATTTCGTGTAATCCGGGTTTTTCAGTAAAACTCACTCATATACTATGTACTACAATGTGCGTTTCTTATGTTCTAAGTTTCTCAGTGCGACTCACTCATATACAATGTATTACACTGTGCATTTCGTCTAATGCGGGTTTTTCAGTAAATTCTAAGTTTTTCAGTGCAACTCACTCATATACTATGTACTATACTGTGCATTTGGTCTAATGCGGGTTTTTAAGTAAATTCTAAGTTTTTCAGTGCAACTCACTCATATACTATATACTACACTGTGCATTTCGTGTAATCCCGGCTTTTTCAGTAAATTCTAAGTTTTTCAGTGCAATTCACTTATATACTATGTACTACACTCTGCATTTCTTATAATCTAAGTTTTTCAGTGCAACTCACTCATATAATATGTACTACACTGTGCGTTTCTTGTAATCATTGTTTTTCAGTGCAAGTCACTCATATACTATGAGTACGAAACGCACTTTGCCTTTCATGTAATCAGGGTTTTTCAGTGAAACTCACTCATATACTATGTACTACACTGTGCGTTTCTTATATTCTAAGTTTTTCAGTGCAACTCACTCATATACTATGTACTACACTGTGCATTTCGTGTAATGAGGGTTTTTCAGTAAATTCTATGTTTTTCAGTGCAACTCATTCATACACTATGTACTACACTGTACATGTCTTATATTCTAAGTTTTTCAGTGCAACTCACTCATATACTATGTACTGCACTGTGCATTTCGTGTAATGCGGGTTTTTCAGTAAAACTCACTCATATACTATGTACTACACTGTGCGATTCTTATATTCTAAGTTTTTCAGTGAAACTCACTCATGTACTATGTACTACACTGTGCATTTCGTGTAAAGCGGGTTTTTCAGTAATTTCTAGTTTTTCACTACAACTCACTCATATACTATGTACTAAACTGTGCATTTCGTTTAATCCGGGTTTTTCAGTAAATTCTAAGTTTTACAAGGCAACTCACTCATATACTATGTACTACAAAGTGCTTTTCTTATATTCTAGTTTTTCAGTGCTACTCACTCATATACTATGTACTACACTGTGCATTTCGTGTAATCCGGGTTTTTCAGTAAATTCTACGTTTTTCAAGGCAACTCACTCATATACTATGTAATACACTGTGCGTTTCTTATATTCTAAATTTTTCAGTGCAACTCACTCATATACTATATACTACACTGTGCATTTCTTGTAATACGGGTTTTTCAGTAAAACTCACTCATATACTATGTACTACAATGTGCGTTTCTTATAATCTAAGTTTTTCAGTGCAACTAACTCATATAATATGTACTACACTGTGCATTTCGTGTAATCCGGATTTTTCAGTAAAACTCACTCATATACTATGTACTACACTGTGCGTTTCTTATTTTCTAAGTTTTTCAGTGCAACTCACTCATATACTATGTACTACACTGTGCATTACGTCTAATGCGGGTTTTTCAGTAAATTCTAAGTTTTTCAGTGCAACTCACTCATATACTATGTACTACACTGTGCATTTCGTCTAATGCGTGTTTTTCAGTAAATTCTAAGTTTTTCAGTGCAACTCACTCATATACAATGTACTACACTGTGCATTTCGTCTAATGCGGGTTTTTCAGTAAATTCTAAGTTTTTCAGTGCAACTCACTCATATACAATGTACTACTCTGTGCATTTCGTCTAATGCGGGTTTTTCAGTAAATTATAAGTTTTTCAGTGCAACTCACTCATATACAATGTACTACACTGTGCATTTCGTCTAATGCGGGTTTTTCACTAAATTCTAAGTTTTTCAGTGCAACTCGCTCATATACTATGTACTAAACTGTGCATTTCGTGTAATCCGGGTTTCAGTAAATTCTAAGTTTTTCAAGGCAACTCACTCATATACTATGTACTACAAATTGCTTTTCTTATATTCTAAGTTTTTCAGTGCAACTCACTCATATACTATATACTACACTGTGCATTTCGTGTAATCCGGGTTTTTCAGTGCAACTCACTCATATACTATGTCCTACACTGTGCTTTTCGTGTAATCCGGGTTTTTCAGTAAATTCTACGTTTTTCAAGGCAACTCAGTCATATACTATGTAATACACTGTGCGTTTCTTATATTCTAAGTTTTTCAGTGCATCTCACTCATATATTATATACTACACTGTGCATTTCGTGTAATCCGGGTTTTTCAGTAAAACTCACTCATATAATATGTACTACGATGTGCGTTTCTTATAATCTAAGTTTTTCAGTGCAACTAACTCATATACTATGTACTACACTGTGCATTTCGTGTAATCCGGGTTTTTCAGTAAAACTCACTCATATACTATGTACTACACTGTGCGTTTCTTATTTTCTAAGTTTTTCAGTGCAACTCACTCATATACTATGTACTACACTGTGCATTTCGTGTAATGCGGGTTTTTCAGTAAATTCTAAGTTTTTCAGTGCAACTCACTCATATACTATGTACTACATGTGCATTTCGTGTAATCCGGGTTTTTCAGTAAATTCTAAATTTTTCAGTGCAATTCACTTATATACTATGTACTACACTGTGCGTTTCTTATATTCTAAGTTTTTCAGTGCAACTCACTCTTATATTATGTACTACACTGTGCATTTCGTGTAATGCGGGTTTTTCAGTAAATTCTAAGTTTTTCAGTGCAACTCACTCATATACAATGTATTACACTGTGCATTTCGTCTAATGCGGGTTTTTCAGTAAATTCTAAGTTTTTCAGTGCAACTCACTCATATACTATATACTACACTGTGCATTTCGTGTAATCCGGGCTTTTTCAGTAAATTCTAAGTTTTTCAGTGCAATTCACTTATATACTATGTACTACACTCTGCATTTCTTATAATCTAAGTTTTTCAGTGCAACTCACTCATATAATATGTACTACACTGTGCATTTCGTGTAATGCGGGTTTTTCAGTAAATTCTAAGTTTTTCAGTGCAACTCACTCATATACTATGTACTACACTGTGCATTTCGTCTAATGCGGGTTTTTAAGTAAATTCTAAGTTTTTCAGTGCAACTCACTCATATACTATATACTACACTGTGCATTTCGTGTAATCCGGGTTTTTCAGTAAAACTCACTCATATACTATGTACTACAATGTGCGTTTCTTATGTTCTAAGTTTCTCAGTGCGACTCACTCATATACTATGTACTACACTGTGCATTTCCTGTAATCCGGGTTTTTCAGTAAAACTCACTCATATACTATGTACTACACTGTGCATTTCGTGTAATCCGGGTTTTTCAGTAAAACTCACTCATATACTATGTACTACACTGTGCGTTTCTTATATTCTAAGTTTTTCAGTGCAATTACTCATATACTATTACTACACTGTGCATTTCGTGTAATGAGGGTTTTTAGTAAATTCTAAGTTTTTCAGTGCAACTCACTCATATACTATATACTACAGTGTGCATTTCGTGTAATCCAGGTTTTTCAGTAAAACTCACTCATATACTATGTACTACAATGTGCGTTTCTTATATTCTAAATTGTTCAGTGCTACTAACTCATATACTATGTACTACACTGTGCATTTTGTGTACTCCAGGTTTTTCAGTAAAACTGACTCATATACTATGTACTACACTGTGCGTTTCTTATTTTCTAAGTTTTTCAGTGCAACTCAATCATATACTATGTACTACACTGTGCGTTTCGTGTAATGCGGGTTTTTCACTAAATTCTAAGTTTTTCAGTGCAACTCGCTCATATACTATGTACTAAACTGTGCATTTCGTGTAATCCGGGTTTCAGTAAATTCTAAGTTTTTCAAGGCAACTCACTCATATACTATGTACTACAAATTGCTTTTCTTATATTCTAAGTTTTTCAGTGCAACTCACTCATATACTATATACTACACTGTGCATTTCGTGTAATCCGGGTTTTTCAGTGCAACTCACTCATATACTATGTACTACACTGTGCTTTTCGTGTAATCCGGGTTTTTCAGTAAATTCTACGTTTTTCAAGACAACTCAGTCATATACTATGTAATACACTGTGCGTTTCTTATATTCTAAGTTTTTCAGTGCATCTCACTCATATATTATATACTACACTGTGCATTTCGTGTAATCCGGGTTTTTCAGTAAAACTCACTCATATAATATGTACTACGATGTGCGTTTTTATAATCTAAGTTTTTCAGTGCAACTAACTCATATACTATGTACTACACTGTGCATTTCGTGTAATCCGGGTTTTTCAGTAAAACTCACTCATATACTATGTACTACACTGTGCGTTTCTTATTTTCTAAGTTTTTCAGTGCAACTCACTCATATACTATGTACTACACTGTGCATTTCGTGTAATGCGGGTTTTTCAGTAAATTCTAAGTTTTTCAGTGCAACTCACTCATATACTATGTACTACATGTGCATTTCGTGTAATCCGGGTTTTTCAGTAAATTCTAAGTTTTTCAGTGCAATTCACTTATATACTATGTACTACACTGTGCGTTTCTTATATTCTAAGTTTTTCAGTGCAACTCACTCTTATACTATGTACTACACTGTGCATTTCGTGTAATGCGGGTTTTTCAGTAAATTCTAAGTTTTTCAGTGCAACTCACTCATATACAATGTATTACACTGTGCATTTCGTCTAATGCGGGTTTTTCAGTAAATTCTAAGTTTTTCAGTGCAACTCACTCATATACTATATACTACACTGTGCATTTCGTGTAATCCGGGCTTTTTCAGTAAATTCTAAGTTTTTCAGTGCAATTCACTTATATACTATGTACTACACTCTGCATTTCTTATAATCTAAGTTTTTCAGTGCAACTCACTCATATAATATGTACTACACTGTGCATTTCGTGTAATGCGGGTTTTTCAGTAAATTCTAAGTTTTTCAGTGCAACTCACTCATATACTATGTACTACACTGTGCATTTCGTCTAATGCGGGTTTTTAAGTAAATTCTAAGTTTTTCAGTGCAACTCACTCATATACTATATACTACACTGTGCATTTCGTGTAATCCGGGTTTTTCAGTAAAACTCACTCATATACTATGTACTACAATGTGCGTTTCTTATGTTCTAAGTTTCTCAGTGCGACTCACTCATATACTATGTACTACACTGTGCATTTCGTGTAATCCGGGTTTTTCAGTAAAACTCACTCATATACTATGTACTACACTGTGCGTTTCTTATATTCTAAGTTTTTCAGTACAATTACTCATATACTATTACTACACTGTGCATTTCGTGTAATGGGGGTTTTTAGTAAATTCTAAGTTTTTCAGTGCAACTCACTCATATACTATATACTACAGTGTGCATTTCGTGTAATCCAGGTTTTTCAGTAAAACTCACTCATATACTATGTACTACAATGTGCGTTTCTTATATTCTAAATTGTTCAGTGCTACTAACTCATATACTATGTACTACACTGTGCATTTTGTGTACTCCAGGTTTTTCAGTAAAACTGACTCATATACTATGTACTACACTGTGCGTTTCTTATTTTCTAAGTTTTTCAGTGCAACTCAATCATATACTATGTACTACACTGTGCGTTTCTTATATTGTAAGTTTTTCAGTGCACCTCACTCATATAATATATACTACACTGTGCGTTTCTTATATTCTAAGTTTTAAAGTGCAACTCTCTCATATACTATGTACTACACTGTGCGTTTCTTATATTCTAAGTTTTTCAGTGCAATTCACTATATACAATGAACTACACTGTTTCTTATATTCTAAGTTTTAAAGTGCAACTCACTCATATACTATGTACTACACTGTGCGTTTCTTATATTCTTAGTTTTTCAGTGCAACTCAATCATATACTATGTACTACACTGTGCGTTTCTTGTAATCATTGTTTTTCAGTGCAAGTCACTCATATACTATGAGTACGAAACGCACTTTGCCTTTCATGTAATCAGGGTTTTTCAGTGAAACTCACTCATATACTATGTACTACACTGTGCGTTTCTTATATTCTAAGTTTTTCAGTGCAACTCACTCATATACTATGTACTACACTGTGCATTTCGTGTAATGCGGGTTTTTCAGTAAATTCTATGTTTTTCAGTGCAACTCATTCATATACTATGTACTACACTTTACATGTCTTATATTCTAAGTTTTTCAGTGCAACTCACTCATATACTATGTACTACACTGTGCATTTCGTGTAATGCGGGTTTTTCAGTAAAACTCACTCATATACTATGTACTACACTGTGCGATTCTTATATTCTAAGTTTTTCAGTGAAACTCACTCATGTACTATGTACTACACTGTGCATTTCGTGTAAAGCGGGTTTTTCAGTAATTTCTAAGTTTTTCACTACAACTCACTCATATACTATGTACTAAACTGTGCATTTCGTGTAATCCGGGTTTTTCAGTAAATTCTAAGTTTTACAAGGCAACTCACTCATATACTATGTACTACAAAGTGCTTTTCTTATATTCTAGTTTTTCAGTGCTACTCACTCATATACTATGTACTACACTGTGCATTTCGTGTAATCCGGGTTTTTCAGTAAATTCTACGTTTTTCAAGGCAACTCACTCATATACTATGTAATACACTGTGCGTTTATTATATTCTAAATTTTTCAGTGCAACTCACTCATATACTATATACTACACTGTGCATTTCGTGTAATACGGGTTTTTCAGTAAAACTCACTCATATACTATGTACTACAATGTGCGTTTCTTATAATCTAAGTTTTTCAGTGCAACTAACTCATATAATATGTACTACACTGTGCATTTCGTGTAATCCGGGTTTTTCAGTAAAACTCACTCATATACTATGTACTACACTGTGCGTTTCTTATTTTCTAAGTTTTTCAGTGCAACTCACTCATATACTATGTACTACACTGTGCAACTCACTCATATACAATGTACTACACTGTGCATTTCGTCTAATGCGGGTTTTTCAGTAAATTCTAAGTTTTTCATTGCAACTCACTCATATACTATTTACTACACTGTGCATTTCGTCTAATGCTGGTTTTTCAGTAAATTCTAAGTTTTTCAGTTCAACTCACTCATATACTATGTACTACACTGTGCAACTCACTCATATACAATGTACTACACTGTGCATTTCGTCTAATGCGGGTTTTTCAGTAAATTCTAAGTTTTTCAGTGCAACTCACTCATATACAATGTACTACACTGTGCATTTCGTCTAACGCGGGTTTTTCAGTAAATTCTAAGTTTTTCAGTGCAACTCACTCATATACAATGTACTACTCTGTGCATTTCGTCTAATGCGGGTTTTTCAGTAAATTATAAGATTTTCAGTGCAACTCACTCATATACAATGTACTACACTGTGCATTTCGTCTAATGCGTGTTTTTCAGTAAATTCTAAGTTTTTCAGTGCAACTCACTCATATACAATGTACTACACTGTGCATTTCGTCTAATGCGGGTTTTTCAGTAAATTCTAAGTTTTTCAGTGCAACTCACTCATATACAATGTACTACTCTGTGCATTTCGTCTAATGCGGGTTTTTCAGTAAATTATAAGTTTTTCAGTGCAACTCACTCATATACAATGTACTACACTGTGCATTTCGTCTAATGCGGGTTTTTCACTAAATTCTAAGTTTTTCAGTGCAACTCGCTCATATACTATGTACTAAACTGTGCATTTCGTGTAATCCGGGTTTCAGTAAATTCTAAGTTTTTCAAGGCAACTCACTCATATACAATGTACTACAAATTGCTTTTCTTATATTCTAAGTTTTTCAGTGCAACTCACTCATATACTATATACTACACTGTGCATTTCGTGTAATCCGGGTTTTTCAGTGCAACTCACTCATATACTATGTACTACACTGTGCTTTTCGTGTAATCCGGGTTTTTCAGTAAATTCTACGTTTTTCAAGGCAACTCACTCATATACTATGTAATACACTGTGCGTTTCTTATATTCTAAGTTTTTCAGTGCATCTCACTCATATACTATATACTACACTGTGCATTTCCTGTAATCCGGGTTTTTCAGTAAAACTCACTCATATAATATGTACTACGATGTGCGTTTCTTATAATCTAAGTTTTTCAGTGCAACTAACTCATATACTATGTACTACACTGTGCATTTCGTGTAATCCGGGTTTTTCAGTAAAACTCACTCATATACTATGTACTACACTGTGCGTTTCTTATTTTCTAAGTTTTTCAGTGCAACTCACTCATATACTATGTACTACACTGTGCATTTCGTGTAATGCGGGTTTTTCAGTAAATTCTAAGTTTTTCAGTGCAACTCACTCATATACTATGTACTACATGTGCATTTCGTGTAATCCGGGTTTTTCAGTAAATTCTAAGTTTTTCAGTGCAATTCACTTATATACTATGTACTACACTGTGCGTTTCTTATATTCTAAGTTTTTCAGTGCAACTCACTCTTATACTATGTACTACACTGTGCATTTCGTGTAATGCGGGTTTTTCAGTAAATTCTAAGTTTTTCAGTGCAACTCACTCATATACAATGTACTACACTGTGCATTTCGTCTAATGCGGGTTTTTCAGTAAATTCTAAGTTTTTCAGTGCAACTCACTCATATACTATATACTACACTGTGCATTTCGTGTAATCCGGGCTTTTTCAGTAATTTCTAAGTTTTTCAGTGCAATTCACTTATATACTATGTACTACACTCTGCATTTCTTATAATCTAAGTTTTTCAGTGCAACTCACTCATATAATATGTACTACACTGTGCGTTTCTTGTAATCATTGTTTTTCAGTGCAAGTCACTCATATACTATGAGTACGAAACGCACTTTGCCTTTCATGTAATCAGGGTTTTTCAGTGAAACTCACTCATATACTATGTACTACACTGTGCGTTTCTTATATTCTAAGTTTTTCAGTGCAACTCACTCATATACTATGTACTACACTGTGCATTTCGTGTAATGCGGGTTTTTCAGTAAATTCTATGTTTTTCAGTGCAACTCATTCATATACTATGTACTACACTGTACATGTCTTATATTCTAAGTTTTTCAGTGCAACTCACTCATATACTATGTACTACACTGTGCATTTCGTGTAATGCGGGTTTTTCAGTAAAACTCACTCATATACTATGTACTACACTGTGCGATTCTTATATTCTAAGTTTTTCAGTGAAACTCACTCATGTACTATGTACTACACTGTGCATTTCGTGTAAAGCGGGTTTTTCAGTAATTTCTAAGTTTTTCACTACAACTCACTCATATACTATGTACTAAACTGTGCATTTCGTTTAATCCGGGTTTTTCAGTAAATTCTAAGTTTTACAAGGCAACTCACTCATATACTATGTACTACAAAGTGCTTTTCTTATATTCTAGTTTTTCAGTGCTACTCACTCATATACTATGTACTACACTGTGCATTTCGTGTAATCCGGGTTTTTCAGTAAATTCTACGTTTTTCAAGGCAACTCACTCATATACTATGTAATACACTGTGCGTTTCTTATATTCTAAATTTTTCAGTGCAACTCACTCATATACTATATACTACACTGTGCATTTCTTGTAATACGGGTTTTTCAGTAAAACTCACTCATATACTATGTACTACAATGTGCGTTTCTTATAATCTAAGTTTTTCAGTGCAACTAACTCATATAATATGTACTACACTGTGCATTTCGTGTAATCCGGGTTTTTCAGTAAAACTCACTCATATACTATGTACTACACTGTGCGTTTCTTATTTTCTAAGTTTTTCAGTGCAACTCACTCATATACTATGTACTACACTGTGCATTACGTCTAATGCGGGTTTTTCAGTAAATTCTAAGTTTTTCAGTGCAACTCACTCATATACTATGTACTACACTGTGCATTTCGTCTAATGCGTGTTTTTCAGTAAATTCTAAGTTTTTCAGTGCAACTCACTCATATACAATGTACTACACTGTGCATTTCGTCTAATGCGGGTTTTTAAGTAAATTCTAAGTTTTTCAGTGCAACTCACTCATATACAATGTACTACTCTGTGCATTTCGTCTAATGCGGGTTTTTCAGTAAATTATAAGTTTTTCAGTGCAACTCACTCATATACAATGTACTACACTGTGCATTTCGTCTAATGCGGGTTTTTCACTAAATTCTAAGTTTTTCAGTGCAACTCGCTCATATACTATGTACTAAACTGTGCATTTCGTGTAATCCGGGTTTTTAGTAAATTCTAAGTTTTTCAAGGCAACTCACTCATATACTATGTACTACAAATTGCTTTTCTTATATTCTAAGTTTTTCAGTGCAACTCACTCATATACTATATACTACACTGTGCATTTCGTGTAATCCGGGTTTTTCAGTGCAACTCACTCATATACTATGTACTACACTGTGCTTTTCGTGTAATCCGGGTTTTTCAGTAAATTCTACGTTTTTCAAGGCAACTCAGTCATATACTATGTAATACACTGTGCGTTTCTTATATTCTAAGTTTTTCAGTGCATCTCACTCATATACTATATACTACACTGTGCATTTCGTGTAATCCGGGTTTTTCAGTAAAACTCACTCATATAATATGTACTACGATGTGCGTTTCTTATAATCTAAGTTTTTCAGTGCAACTAACTCATATACTATGTACTACACTGTGCATTTCGTGTAATCCGGGTTTTTCAGTAAAACTCACTCATATACTATGTACTACACTGTGCGTTTCTTATTTTCTAAGTTTTTCAGTGCAACTCACTCATATACTATGTACTACACTGTGCATTTCGTGTAATGCGGGTTTTTCAGTAAATTCTAAGTTTTTCAGTGCAACTCACTCATATACTATGTACTACATGTGCATTTCGTGTAATCCGGGTTTTTCAGTAAATTCTAAGTTTTTCAGTGCAATTCACTTATATACTATGTACTACACTGTGCGTTTCTTATATTCTAAGTTTTTCAGTGCAACTCACTCTTATACTATGTACTACACTGTGCATTTCGTGTAATGCGGGTTTTTCAGTAAATTCTAAGTTTTTCAGTGCAACTCACTCATATACAATGTACTACACTGTGCATTTCGTCTAATGCGGGTTTTTCAGTAAATTCTAAGTTTTTCAGTGCAACTCACTCATATACTATATACTACACTGTGCATTTCGTGTAATCCGGGCTTTTTTAGTAATTTCTAAGTTTTTCAGTGCAATTCACTTATATACTATGTACTACACTCTGCATTTCTTATAATCTAAGTTTTTCAGTGCAACTCACTCATATAATATGTACTACACTGTGCGTTTCTTGTAATCATTGTTTTTCAGTGCAAGTCACTCATATACTATGAGTACGAAACGCACTTTGCCTTTCATGTAATCAGGGTTTTTCAGTGAAACTCACTCATATACTATGTACTACACTGTGCGTTTCTTATATTCTAAGTTTTTCAGTGCAACTCACTCATATACTATGTACTACACTGTGCATTTCGTGTAATGCGGGTTTTTCAGTAAATTCTATGTTTTTCAGTGCAACTCATTCATATACTATGTACTACACTGTACATGTCTTATATTCTAAGTTTTTCAGTGCAACTCACTCATATACTATGTACTACACTGTGCATTTCGTGTAATGCGGGTTTTTCAGTAAAACTCACTCATATACTATGTACTACACTGTGCGATTCTTATATTCTAAGTTTTTCAGTGAAACTCACTCATGTACTATGTACTACACTGTGCATTTCATGTAAAGCGGGTTTTTCAGTAATTTCTAAGTTTTTCACTACAACTCACTCATATACTATGTACTAAACTGTGCATTTCGTTTAATCCGGGTTTTTCAGTAAATTCTAAGTTTTACAAGGCAACTCACTCATATACTATGTACTACAAAGTGCTTTTCTTATATTCTAGTTTTTCAGTGCTACTCACTCATATACTATGTACTACACTGTGCATTTCGTGTAATCCGGGTTTTTCAGTAAATTCTACGTTTTTCAAGGCAACTCACTCATATACTATGTAATACACTGTGCGTTTCTTATATTCTAAATTTTTCAGTGCAACTCACTCATATACTATATACTACACTGTGCATTTCTTGTAATACGGGTTTTTCAGTAAAACTCACTCATATACTATGTACTACAATGTGCGTTTCTTATAATCTAAGTTTTTCAGTGCAACTAACTCATATAATATGTACTACACTGTGCATTTCGTGTAATTAGGGTTTTTCAGTAAAACTCACTCATATACTATGTACTACACTGTGCGTTTCTTATTTTCTAAGTTTTTCAGTGCAACTCATTCATATACTATGTACTACACTGTGCATTACGTCTAATGCGGGTTTTTCAGTAAATTCTAAGTTTTTCAGTGCAACTCACTCATATACTATGTACTACACTGTGCATTTCGTCTAATGCGTGTTTTTCAGTAAATTCTAAGTTTTTCAGTGCAACTCACTCATATACAATGTACTACACTGTGCATTTCGTCTAATGCGGGTTTTTCAGTAAATTCTAAGTTTTTCAGTGCAACTCACTCATATACAATGTACTACTCTGTGCATTTCGTCTAATGCGGGTTTTTCAGTAAATTATAAGTTTTTCAGTGCAACTCACTCATATACAATGTACTACACTGTGCATTTCGTCTAATGCGGGTTTTTCACTAAATTCTAAGTTTTTCAGTGCAACTCGCTCATATACTATGTACTAAACTGTGCATTTCGTGTAATCCGGGTTTCAGTAAATTCTAAGTTTTTCAAGGCAACTCACTCATATACTATGTACTACAAATTGCTTTTCTTATATTCTAAGTTTTTCAGTGCAACTCACTCATATACTATATACTACACTGTGCATTTCGTGTAATCCGGGTTTTTCAGTGCAACTCACTCATATACTATGTACTACACTGTGCTTTTCGTGTAATCCGGGTTTTTCAGTAAATTCTACGTTTTTCAAGGCAACTCAGTCATATACTATGTAATACACTGTGCGTTTCTTATATTCTAAGTTTTTCAGTGCATCTCACTCATATACTATATACTACACTGTGCATTTCGTGTAATCCGGGTTTTTCAGTAAAACTCACTCATATAATATGTACTACGATGTGCGTTTCTTATAATCTAAGTTTTTCAGTGCAACTAACTCATATACTATGTACTACACTGTGCATTTCGTGTAATCCGGGTTTTTCAGTAAAACTCACTCATATACTATGTACTACACTGTGCGTTTCTTATTTTCTAAGTTTTTCAGTGCAACTCACTCATATACTATGTACTACACTGTGCATTTCGTGTAATGCGGGTTTTTCAGTAAATTCTAAGTTTTTCAGTGCAACTCACTCATATACTATGTACTACATGTGCATTTCGTGTAATCCGGGTTTTTCAGTAAATTCTAAGTTTTTCAGTGCAATTCACTTATATACTATGTACTACACTGTGCGTTTCTTATATTCTAAGTTTTTCAGTGCAACTCACTCTTATACTATGTACTACACTGTGCATTTCGTGTAATGCGGGTTTTTCAGTAAATTCTAAGTTTTTCAGTGCAACTCACTCATATACAATGTACTACACTGTGCATTTCGTCTAATGCGGGTTTTTCAGTAAATTCTAAGTTTTTCAGTGCAACTCACTCATATACTATATACTACACTGTGCATTTTGTGTAATCCGGGCTTTTTCAGTAAATTCTAAGTTTTTCAGTGCAATTCACTTATATACTATGTACTAGACTCTGCATTTCTTATAATCTAAGTTTTTCAGTGCAACTCACTCATATAATATGTACTACACTGTGCATTTCGTGTAATGCGGGTTTTTCAGTAAATTCTAAGTTTTTCAGTGCAACTCACTCATGTACTATGTACTACACTGTGCATTTCGTGTAAAGCGGGTTTTTCAGTAATTTCTAAGTTTTTCACTACAACTCACTCATATACTATGTACTAAACTGTGCATTTCGTTTAATCCGGGTTTTTCAGTAAATTCTAAGTTTTACAAGGCAACTCACTCATATACTATGTACTACAAAGTGCTTTTCTTATATTCTAGTTTTTCAGTGCTACTCACTCATATACTATGTACTACACTGTGCATTTCGTGTAATCCGGGTTTTTCAGTAAATTCTACGTTTTTCAAGGCAACTCACTCATATACTATGTAATACACTGTGCGTTTCTTATATTCTAAATTTTTCAGTGCAACTCACTCATATACTATATACTACACTGTGCATTTCTTGTAATACGGGTTTTTCAGTAAAACTCACTCATATACTATGTACTACAATGTGCGTTTCTTATAATCTAAGTTTTTCAGTGCAACTAACTCATATAATATGTACTACACTGTGCATTTCGTGTAATCCGGGTTTTTCAGTAAAACTCACTCATATACTATGTACTACACTTTGCGTTTCTTATTTTCTAAGTTTTTCAGTGCAACTCACTCATATACTATGTACTACACTGTGCATTACGTCTAATGCGGGTTTTTCAGTAAATTCTAAGTTTTTCAGTGCAACTCACTCATATACTATGTACTACACTGTGCATTTCGTCTAATGCGTGTTTTTCAGTAAATTCTAAGTTTTTCAGTGCAACTCACTCATATACAATGTACTACACTGTGCATTTCGTCTAATGCGGGTTTTTCAGTAAATTCTAAGTTTTTCAGTGCAACTCACTCATATACAATGTACTACTCTGTGCATTTCGTCTAATGCGGGTTTTTCAGTAAATTATAAGTTTTTCAGTGCAACTCACTCATATACAATGTACTACACTGTGCATTTCGTCTAATGCGGGTTTTTCACTAAATTCTAAGTTTTTCAGTGCAACTCGCTCATATACTATGTACTAAACTGTGCATTTCGTGTAATCCGGGTTTTTAGTAAATTCTAAGTTTTTCAAGGCAACTCACTCATATACTATGTACTACAAATTGCTTTTCTTATATTCTAAGTTTTTCAGTGCAACTCACTCATATACAATGTACTACACTGTGCATTTCGTCTAATGCGGGTTTTTCAGTAAATTCTAAGTTTTTCAGTGCAACTCACTCATATACTATATACTACACTGTGCATTTCGTGTAATCCGGGCTTTTTCAGTAAATTCTAAGTTTTTCAGTGCAATTCACTTATATACTATGTACTACACTCTGCATTTCTTATAATCTAAGTTTTTCAGTGCAACTCACTCATATAATATGTACTACACTGTGCGTTTCTTGTAATCATTGTTTTTCAGTGCAAGTCACTCATATACTATGAGTACGAAACGCACTTTGCCTTTCATGTAATCAGGGTTTTTCAGTGAAACTCACTCATATACTATGTACTACACTGTGCGTTTCTTATATTCTAAGTTTTTCAGTGCAACTCACTCATATACTATGTACTACACTGTGCATTTCGTGTAATGCGGGTTTTTCAGTAAATTCTATGTTTTTCAGTGCAACTCATTCATATACTATGTACTACACTGTACATGTCTTATATTCTAAGTTTTTCAGTGCAACTCACTCATATACTATGTACTACACTGTGCATTTCGTGTAATGCGGGTTTTTCAGTAAATTCTATGTTTTTCAGTGCAACTCATTCATATACTATGTACTACACTGTACATGTCTTATATTCTAAGTTTTTCAGTGCAACTCACTCATATACTATGTACTACACTGTGCATTTCGTGTAATGCGGGTTTTTCAGTAAAACTCACTCATATACTATGTACTACACTGTGCGATTCTTATATTCTAAGTTTTTCAGTGAAACTCACTCATGTACTATGTACTACACTGTGCATTTCATGTAAAGCGGGTTTTTCAGTAATTTCTAAGTTTTTCACTACAACTCACTCATATACTATGTACTAAACTGTGCATTTCGTTTAATCCGGGTTTTTCAGTAAATTCTAAGTTTTACAAGGCAACTCACTCATATACAATGTACTACAAAGTGCTTTTCTTATATTCTAGTTTTTCAGTGCTACTCACTCATATACTATGTACTACACTGTGCATTTCGTGTAATCCGGGTTTTTCAGTAAATTCTACGTTTTTCAAGGCAACTCACTCATATACTATGTAATACACTGTGCGTTTCTTATATTCTAAATTTTTCAGTGCAACTCACTCATATACTATATACTACACTGTGCATTTCTTGTAATACGGGTTTTTCAGTAAAACTCACTCATATACTATGTACTACAATGTGCGTTTCTTATAATCTAAGTTTTTCAGTGCAACTAACTCATATAATATGTACTACACTGTGCATTTCGTGTAATTAGGGTTTTTCAGTAAAACTCACTCATATACTATGTACTACACTGTGCGTTTCTTATTTTCTAAGTTTTTCAGTGCAACTCATTCATATACTATGTACTACACTGTGCATTACGTCTAATGCGGGTTTTTCAGTAAATTCTAAGTTTTTCAGTGCAACTCACTCATATACTATGTACTACACTGTGCATTTCGTCTAATGCGTGTTTTTCAGTAAATTCTAAGTTTTTCAGTGCAACTCACTCATATACAATGTACTACACTGTGCATTTCGTCTAATGCGGGTTTTTCAGTAAATTCTAAGTTTTTCAGTGCAACTCACTCATATACAATGTACTACTCTGTGCATTTCGTCTAATGCGGGTTTTTCAGTAAATTATAAGTTTTTCAGTGCAACTCACTCATATACAATGTACTACACTGTGCATTTCGTCTAATGCGGGTTTTTCACTAAATTCTAAGTTTTTCAGTGCAACTCGCTCATATACTATGTACTAAACTGTGCATTTCGTGTAATCCGGGTTTCAGTAAATTCTAAGTTTTTCAAGGCAACTCACTCATATACTATGTACTACAAATTGCTTTTCTTATATTCTAAGTTTTTCAGTGCAACTCACTCATATACTATATACTACACTGTGCATTTCGTGTAATCCGGGTTTTTCAGTGCAACTCACTCATATACTATGTACTACACTGTGCTTTTCGTGTAATCCGGGTTTTTCAGTAAATTCTACGTTTTTCAAGGCAACTCAGTCATATACTATGTAATACACTGTGCGTTTCTTATATTCTAAGTTTTTCAGTGCATCTCACTCATATACTATATACTACACTGTGCATTTCGTGTAATCCGGGTTTTTCAGTAAAACTCACTCATATAATATGTACTACGATGTGCGTTTCTTATAATCTAAGTTTTTCAGTGCAACTAACTCATATACTATGTACTACACTGTGCATTTCGTGTAATCCGGGTTTTTCAGTAAAACTCACTCATATACTATGTACTACACTGTGCGTTTCTTATTTTCTAAGTTTTTCAGTGCAACTCACTCATATACTATGTACTACACTGTGCATTTCGTGTAATGCGGGTTTTTCAGTAAATTCTAAGTTTTTCAGTGCAACTCACTCATATACTATGTACTACATGTGCATTTCGTGTAATCCGGGTTTTTCAGTAAATTCTAAGTTTTTCAGTGCAATTCACTTATATACTATGTACTACACTGTGCGTTTCTTATATTCTAAGTTTTTCAGTGCAACTCACTCTTATACTATGTACTACACTGTGCATTTCGTGTAATGCGGGTTTTTCAGTAAATTCTAAGTTTTTCAGTGCAACTCACTCATATACAATGTACTACACTGTGCATTTCGTCTAATGCGGGTTTTTCAGTAAATTCTAAGTATTTCAGTGCAACTCACTCATATACTATATACTACACTGTGCATTTTGTGTAATCCGGGCTTTTTCAGTAAATTCTAAGTTTTTCAGTGCAATTCACTTATATACTATGTACTAGACTCTGCATTTCTTATAATCTAAGTTTTTCAGTGCAACTCACTCATATAATATGTACTACACTGTGCATTTCGTGTAATGCGGGTTTTTCAGTAAATTCTAAGTTTTTCAGTGCAACTCACTCATATACTATGTACTACACTGTGCATTTCGTCTAATGCGGGTTTTTAAGTAAATTCTAAGTTTTTCAGTGCAACTCACTCATATACTATATACTACACTGTGCATTTCGTGTAATCCGGGTTTTTCAGTAAAACTCACTCATATACTATGTACTACAATGTGCGTTTCTTATGTTCTAAGTTTCTCAGTGCGACTCACTCATATACTATGTACTACACTGTGCATTTCCTGTAATCCGGGTTTTTCAGTAAAACTCACTCATATACTATGTACTACACTGTGCATTTCGTGTAATCCGGGTTTTTCAGTAAAACTCACTCATATACTATGTACTACACTGTGCGTTTCTTATATTCTAAGTTTTTCAGTGCAATTACTCATATACTATTACTACACTGTGCATTTCGTGTAATGGGGGTTTTTAGTAAATTCTAAGTTTTTCAGTGCAACTCACTCATATACTATATACTACAGTGTGCATTTCGTGTAATCCAGGTTTTTCAGTAAAACTCACTCATATATTATGTACTACAATGTGCGTTTCTTATATTCTAAATTGTTCAGTGCTACTAACTCATATACTATGTACTACACTGTGCATTTTGTGTACTCCAGGTTTTTCAGTAAAACTGACTCATATACTATGTACTACACTGTGCGTTTCTTATTTTCTAAGTTTTTCAGTGCAACTCAATCATATACTATGTACTACACTGTGCGTTTCTTATATTGTAAGTTTTTCAGTGCACCTCACTCATATAATATATACTACACTGTGCGTTTCTTATATTCTAAGTTTTAAAGTGCAACTCACTCATATACTATGTACTACACTGTGCGTTTCTTATATTCTAAGTTTTTCAGTGCAATTCACTATATACAATGAACTACACTGTTTCTTATATTCTAAGTTTTAAAGTGCAACTCACTCATATACTATGTACTACACTGTGCGTTTCTTATATTCTTAGTTTTTCAGTGCAACTCAATCATATACTATGTACTACACTGTGCGTTTCTTGTAATCATTGTTTTTCAGTGCAAGTCACTCATATACTATGAGTACGAAACGCACTTTGCCTTTCATGTAATCAGGGTTTTTCAGTGAAACTCACTCATATACTATGTACTACACTGTGCGTTTCTTATATTCTAAGTTTTTCAGTGCAACTCACTCATATACTATGTACTACACTGTGCATTTCGTGTAATGCGGGTTTTTTAGTAAATTCTATGTTTTTCAGTGCAACTCATTCATATACTATGTACTACACTTTACATGTCTTATATTCTAAGTTTTTCAGTGCAACTCACTCATATACTATGTACTACACTGTGCATTTCGTGTAATGCGGGTTTTTCAGTAAAACTCACTCATATACTATGTACTACACTGTGCGATTCTTATATTCTAAGTTTTTCAGTGAAACTCACTCATATACAATGTACTACACTGTGCATTTCGTCTAATGCGGGTTTTTCAGTAAATTCTAAGTTTTTCAGTGCAACTCACTCATATACTATATACTACACTGTGCATTTCGTGTAATCCGGGCTTTTTCAGTAAATTCTAAGTTTTTCAGTGCAATTCACTTATATACTATGTACTACACTCTGCATTTCTTATAATCTAAGTTTTTCAGTGCAACTCACTCATATAATATGTACTACACTGTGCGTTTCTTGTAATCATTGTTTTTCAGTGCAAGTCACTCATATACTATGAGTACGAAACGCACTTTGCCTTTCATGTAATCAGGGTTTTTCAGTGAAACTCACTCATATACTATGTACTACACTGTGCGTTTCTTATATTCTAAGTTTTTCAGTGCAACTCACTCATATACTATGTACTACACTGTGCATTTCGTGTAATGCGGGTTTTTCAGTAAATTCTATGTTTTTCAGTGCAACTCATTCATATACTATGTACTACACTGTACATGTCTTATATTCTAAGTTTTTCAGTGCAACTCACTCATATACTATGTACTACACTGTGCATTTCGTGTAATGCGGGTTTTTCAGTAAAACTCACTCATATACTATGTACTACACTGTGCGATTCTTATATTCTAAGTTTTTCAGTGAAACTCACTCATGTACTATGTACTACACTGTGCATTTCGTGTAAAGCGGGTTTTTCAGTAATTTCTAAGTTTTTCACTACAACTCACTCATATACTATGTACTAAACTGTGCATTTCGTTTAATCCGGGTTTTTCAGTAAATTCTAAGTTTTACAAGGCAACTCACTCATATACTATGTACTACAAAGTGCTTTTCTTATATTCTAGTTTTTCAGTGCTACTCACTCATATACTATGTACTACACTGTGCGTTTCTTATATTCTAAGTTTTTCAGTGCAACTCACTCATATACTATGTACTACACTGTGCATTTCGTGTAATGCGGGTTTTTTAGTAAATTCTATGTTTTTCAGTGCAACTCATTCATATACTATGTACTACACTTTACATGTCTTATATTCTAAGTTTTTCAGTGCAACTCACTCATATACTATGTACTACACTGTGCATTTCGTGTAATGCGGGTTTTTCAGTAAAACTCACTCATATACTATGTACTACACTGTGCGATTCTTATATTCTAAGTTTTTCAGTGAAACTCACTCATATACAATGTACTACACTGTGCATTTCGTCTAATGCGGGTTTTTCAGTAAATTCTAAGTTTTTCAGTGCAACTCACTCATATACTATATACTACACTGTGCATTTCGTGTAATCCGGGCTTTTTCAGTAAATTCTAAGTTTTTCAGTGCAATTCACTTATATACTATGTACTACACTCTGCATTTCTTATAATCTAAGTTTTTCAGTGCAACTCACTCATATAATATGTACTACACTGTGCGTTTCTTGTAATCATTGTTTTTCAGTGCAAGTCACTCATATACTATTTGTACGAAACGCACTTTGCCTTTCATGTAATCAGGGTTTTTCAGTGAAACTCACTCATATACTATGTACTACACTGTGCGTTTCTTATATTCTAAGTTTTTCAGTGCAACTCACTCATATACTATGTACTACACTGTGCATTTCGTGTAATGCGGGTTTTTCAGTAAATTCTATGTTTTTCAGTGCAACTCATTCATATACTATGTACTACACTGTACATGTCTTATATTCTAAGTTTTTCAGTGCAACTCACTCATATACTATGTACTACACTGTGCATTTCGTGTAATGCGGGTTTTTCAGTAAAACTCACTCATATACTATGTACTACACTGTGCGATTCTTATATTCTAAGTTTTTCAGTGAAACTCACTCATGTACTATGTACTACACTGTGCATTTCGTGTAAAGCGGGTTTTTCAGTAATTTCTAAGTTTTTCACTACAACTCACTCATATACTATGTACTAAACTGTGCATTTCGTTTAATCCGGGTTTTTCAGTAAATTCTAAGTTTTACAAGGCAACTCACTCATATACTATGTACTACAAAGTGCTTTTCTTATATTCTAGTTTTTCAGTGCTACTCACTCATATACTATGTACTACACTGTGCATTTCGTGTAATCCGGGTTTTTCAGTAAATTCTACGTTTTTCAAGGCAACTCACTCATATACTATGTAATACACTGTGCGTTTCTTATATTCTAAATTTTTCAGTGCAACTCACTCATATACTATATACTACACTGTGCATTTCTTGTAATACGGGTTTTTCAGTAAAACTCACTCATATACTATGTACTACAATGTGCGTTTCTTATAATCTAAGTTTTTCAGTGCAACTAACTCATATACTATGTACTACACTGTGCATTTCGTGTAATCCGGGTTTTTCAGTAAAACTCACTCATATACTATGTACTACACTGTGCGTTTCTTATTTTCTAAGTTTTTCAGTGCAACTCACTCATATACTATGTACTACACTGTGCATTACGTCTAATGCGGGTTTTTCAGTAAATTCTAAGTTTTTCAGTGCAACTCACTCATATACTATGTACTAGACTGTGCATTTCGTCTAATGCGTGTTTTTCAGTAAATTCTAAGTTTTTCAGTGCAACTCACTCATATACAATGTACTACACTGTGCATTTCGTCTAATGCGGGTTTTTCAGTAAATTCTAAGTTTTTCAGTGCAACTCACTCATATACAATGTACTACTCTGTGCATTTCGTCTAATGCGGGTTTTTCAGTAAATTATAAGTTTTTCAGTGCAACTCACTCATATACAATGTACTACACTGTGCATTTCGTCTAATGCGGGTTTTTCACTAAATTCTAAGTTTTTCAGTGCAACTCGCTCATATACTATGTACTAAACTGTGCATTTCGTGTAATCCGGGTTTCAGTAAATTCTAAGTTTTTCAAGGCAACTCACTCATATACTATGTACTACAAATTGCTTTTCTTATATTCTAAGTTTTTCAGTGCAACTCACTCATATACTATATACTACACTGTGCATTTCGTGTAATCCGGGTTTTTCAGTGCAACTCACTCATATACTATGTACTACACTGTGCTTTTCGTGTAATCCGGGTTTTTCAGTAAATTCTACGTTTTTCAAGGCAACTCAGTCATATACTATGTAATACACTGTGCGTTTCTTATATTCTAAGTTTTTCAGTGCATCTCACTCATATACTATATACTACACTGTGCATTTCGTGTAATCCGGGTTTTTCAGTAAAACTCACTCATATAATATGTACTACGATGTGCGTTTCTTATAATCTAAGTTTTTCAGTGCAACTAACTCATATACTATGTACTACACTGTGCATTTCGTGTAATCCGGGTTTTTCAGTAAAACTCACTCATATACTATGTACTACACTGTGCGTTTCTTATTTTCTAAGTTTTTCAGTGCAACTCAATCATATACTATGTACTACACTGTGCGTTTCTTATATTGTAAGTTTTTCAGTGCACCTCACTCATATAATATATACTACACTGTGCGTTTCTTATATTCTAAGTTTTAAAGTGCAACTGACTCATATACTATGTACTACACTGTGCGTTTCTTATATTCTAAGTTTTTCAGTGCAATTCACTATATACAATGAACTACACTGTTTCTTATATTCTAAGTTTTAAAGTGCAACTCACTCATATACTATGTACTACACTGTGCGTTTCTTATATTCTTAGTTTTTCAGTGCAACTCAATCATATACTATGTACTACACTGTGCGTTTCTTGTAATCATTGTTTTTCAGTGCAAGTCACTCATATACTATGAGTACGAAACGCACTTTGCCTTTCATGTAATCAGGGTTTTTCAGTGAAACTCACTCATATACTATGTACTACACTGTGCGTTTCTTATATTCTAAGTTTTTCAGTGCAACTCACTCATATACTATGTACTACACTGTGCATTTCGTGTAATGCGGGTTTTTTAGTAAATTCTATGTTTTTCAGTGCAACTCATTCATATACTATGTACTACACTTTACATGTCTTATATTCTAAGTTTTTCAGTGCAACTCACTCATATACTATGTACTACACTGTGCATTTCGTGTAATGCGGGTTTTTCAGTAAAACTCACTCATATACTATGTACTACACTGTGCGATTCTTATATTCTAAGTTTTTCAGTGAAACTCACTCATATACAATGTACTACACTGTGCATTTCGTCTAATGCGGGTTTTTCAGTAAATTCTAAGTTTTTCAGTGCAACTCACTCATATACTATATACTACACTGTGCATTTCGTGTAATCCGGGCTTTTTCAGTAAATTCTAAGTTTTTCAGTGCAATTCACTTATATACTATGTACTACACTCTGCATTTCTTATAATCTAAGTTTTTCAGTGCAACTCACTCATATAATATGTACTACACTGTGCGTTTCTTGTAATCATTGTTTTTCAGTGCAAGTCACTCATATACTATGAGTACGAAACGCACTTTGCCTTTCATGTAATCAGGGTTTTTCAGTGAAACTCACTCATATACTATGTACTACACTGTGCGTTTCTTATATTCTAAGTTTTTCAGTGCAACTCACTCATATACTATGTACTACACTGTGCATTTCGTGTAATGCGGGTTTTTCAGTAAATTCTATGTTTTTCAGTGCAACTCATTCATATACTATGTACTACACTGTACATGTCTTATATTCTAAGTTTTTCAGTGCAACTCACTCATATACTATGTACTACACTGTGCATTTCGTGTAATGCGGGTTTTTCAGTAAAACTCACTCATATACTATGTACTACACTGTGCGATTCTTATATTCTAAGTTTTTCAGTGAAACTCACTCATGTACTATGTACTACACTGTGCATTTCGTGTAAAGCGGGTTTTTCAGTAATTTCTAAGTTTTTCACTACAACTCACTCATATACTATGTACTAAACTGTGCATTTCGTTTAATCCGGGTTTTTCAGTAAATTCTAAGTTTTACAAGGCAACTCACTCATATACTATGTACTACAAAGTGCTTTTCTTATATTCTAGTTTTTCAGTGCTACTCACTCATATACTATGTACTACACTGTGCGTTTCTTATATTCTAAGTTTTTCAGTGCAACTCACTCATATACTATGTACTACACTGTGCATTTCGTGTAATGCGGGTTTTTTAGTAAATTCTATGTTTTTCAGTGCAACTCATTCATATACTATGTACTACACTTTACATGTATTATATTCTAAGTTTTTCAGTGCAACTCACTCATATACTATGTACTACACTGTGCATTTCGTGTAATGCGGGTTTTTCAGTAAAACTCACTCATATACTATGTACTACACTGTGCGATTCTTATATTCTAAGTTTTTCAGTGAAACTCACTCATATACAATGTACTACACTGTGCATTTCGTCTAATGCGGGTTTTTCAGTAAATTCTAAGTTTTTCAGTGCAACTCACTCATATACTATATACTACACTGTGCATTTCGTGTAATCCGGGCTTTTTCAGTAAATTCTAAGTTTTTCAGTGCAATTCACTTATATACTATGTACTACACTCTGCATTTCTTATAATCTAAGTTTTTCAGTGCAACTCACTCATATAATATGTACTACACTGTGCGTTTCTTGTAATCATTGTTTTTCAGTGCAAGTCACTCATATACTATTTGTACGAAACGCACTTTGCCTTTCATGTAATCAGGGTTTTTCAGTGAAACTCACTCATATACTAGTACTACACTGTGCGTTTCTTATATTCTAAGTTTTTCAGTGCAACTCACTCATATACTATGTACTACACTTTGCATTTCGTGTAATGCGGGTTTTTCAGTAAATTCTATGTTTTTCAGTGCAACTCATTCATATACTATGTACTACACTGTACATGTCTTATATTCTAAGTTTTTCAGTGCAACTCACTCATATACTATGTACTACACTGTGCATTTCGTGTAATGCGGGTTTTTCAGTAAAACTCACTCATATACTATGTACTACACTGTGCGATTCTTATATTCTAAGTTTTTCAGTGAAACTCACTCATGTACTATGTACTACACTGTGCATTTCGTGTAAAGCGGGTTTTTCAGTAATTTCTAAGTTTTTCACTACAACTCACTCATATACTATGTACTAAACTGTGCATTTCGTTTAATCCGGGTTTTTCAGTAAATTCTAAGTTTTACAAGGCAACTCACTCATATACTATGTACTACAAAGTGCTTTTCTTATATTCTAGTTTTTCAGTGCTACTCACTCATATACTATGTACTACACTGTGCATTTCGTGTAATCCGGGTTTTTCAGTAAATTCTACGTTTTTCAAGGCAACTCACTCATATACTATGTAATACACTGTGCGTTTCTTATATTCTAAATTTTTCAGTGCAACTCACTCATATACTATATACTACACTGTGCATTTCTTGTAATACGGGTTTTTCAGTAAAACTCACTCATATACTATGTACTACAATGTGCGTTTCTTATAATCTAAGTTTTTCAGTGCAACTAACTCATATACTATGTACTACACTGTGCATTTCGTGTAATCCGGGTTTTTCAGTAAAACTCACTCATATACTATGTACTACACTGTGCGTTTCTTATTTTCTAAGTTTTTCAGTGCAACTCACTCATATACTATGTACTACACTGTGCATTACGTCTAATGCGGGTTTTTCAGTAAATTCTAAGTTTTTCAGTGCAACTCACTCATATACTATGTACTAGACTGTGCATTTCGTCTAATGCGTGTTTTTCAGTAAATTCTAAGTTTTTCAGTGCAACTCACTCATATACAATGTACTACACTGTGCATTTCGTCTAATGCGGGTTTTTCAGTAAATTCTAAGTTTTTCAGTGCAACTCACTCATATACAATGTACTACTCTGTGCATTTCGTCTAATGCGGGTTTTTCAGTAAATTATAAGTTTTTCAGTGCAACTCACTCATATACAATGTACTACACTGTGCATTTCGTCTAATGCGGGTTTTTCACTAAATTCTAAGTTTTTCAGTGCAACTCGCTCATATACTATGTACTAAACTGTGCATTTCGTGTAATCCGGGTTTCAGTAAATTCTAAGTTTTTCAAGGCAACTCACTCATATACTATGTACTACAAATTGCTTTTCTTATATTCTAAGTTTTTCAGTGCAACTCACTCATATACTATATACTACACTGTGCATTTCGTGTAATCCGGGTTTTTCAGTGCAACTCACTCATATACTATGTACTACACTGTGCTTTTCGTGTAATCCGGGTTTTTCAGTAAATTCTACGTTTTTCAAGGCAACTCAGTCATATACTATGTAATACACTGTGCGTTTCTTATATTCTAAGTTTTTCAGTGCATCTCACTCATATACTATATACTACACTGTGCATTTCGTGTAATCCGGGTTTTTCAGTAAAACTCACTCATATAATATGTACTACGATGTGCGTTTCTTATAATCTAAGTTTTTCAGTGCAACTAACTCATATACTATGTACTACACTGTGCATTTCGTGTAATCCGGGTTTTTCAGTAAAACTCACTCATATACTATGTACTACACTGTGCGTTTCTTATTTTCTAAGTTTTTCAGTGCAACTCACTCATATACTATGTACTACACTGTGCATTTCGTGTAATGCGGGTTTTTCAGTAAATTCTAAGTTTTTCAGTGCAACTCACTCATATACTATGTACTACATGTGCATTTCGTGTAATCCGGGTTTTTCAGTAAATTCTAAGTTTTTCAGTGCAATTCACTTATATACTATGTACTACACTGTGCGTTTCTTATTTTCTAAGTTTTTCAGTGCAACTCACTCATATACTATGTACTACACTGTGCATTTCGTGTAATGCGGGTTTTTCAGTAAATTCTAAGTTTTTCAGTGCAACTCACTCTTATACTATGTACTACACTGTGCATTTCGTGTAATGCGGGTTTTTCAGTAAATTCTAAGTTTTTCAGTGCAACTCACTCATATACTATATACTACACTGTGCATTTCGTGTAATCCGGGCTTTTTCAGTAAATTCTAAGTTTTTCAGTGCAATTCACTTATATACTATGTACTACACTCTGCATTTCTTATAATCTAAGTTTTTCAGTGCAACTCACTCATATAATATGTACTACACTGTGCATTTCGTGTAATGCGGGTTTTTCAGTAAATTCTAAGTTTTTCAGTGCAACTCACTCATATACTATGTACTACACTGTGCATTTCGTCTAATGCGGGTTTTTAAGTAAATTCTAAGTTTTTCAGTGCAACTCACACATATACTATATACTACACTGTGCATTTCGTGTAATCCGGGTTTTTCAGTAAAACTCACTCATATACTATGTACTACAATGTGCGTTTCTTATGTTCTAAGTTTCTCAGTGCGACTCACTCATATACTATGTACTACACTGTGCATTTCCTGTAATCCGGGTTTTTCAGTAAAACTCACTCATATACTATGTACTACACTGTGCATTTCGTGTTATCCGGGTTTTTCAGTAAAACTCACTCATATACTATGTACTACACTGTGCGTTTCTTATATTCTAAGTTTTTCAGTGCAATTACTCATATACTATTACTACACTGTGCATTTCGTGTAATGGGGGTTTTTAGTAAATTCAAAGTTTTTCAGTGCAACTCACTCATATACTATATACTACAGTGTGCATTTCGTGTAATCCAGGTTTTTCAGTAAAACTCACTCATATACTATGTACTACAATGTGCGTTTCTTATATTCTAAATTGTTCAGTGCTACTAACTCATATACTATGTACTACACTGTGCATTTTGTGTACTCCAGGTTTTTCAGTAAAACTGACTCATATACTATGTACTACACTGTGCGTTTCTTATTTTCTAAGTTTTTCAGTGCAACTCAATCATATACTATGTACTACACTGTGCGTTTTTTATATTGTAAGTTTTTCAGTGCACCTCACTCATATAATATATACTACACTGTGCGTTTCTTATATTCTAAGTTTTAAAGTGCAACTCACTCATATACTATGTACTACACTGTGCGTTTCTTATATTCTAAGTTTTTCAGTGCAATTCACTATATACAATGAACTACACTGTTTCTTATATTCTAAGTTTTAAAGTGCAACTCACTCATATACTATGTACTACACTGTGCGTTTCTTATATTCTTAGTTTTTCAGTGCAACTCAATCATATACTATGTACTACACTGTGCGTTTCTTGTAATCATTGTTTTTCAGTGCAAGTCACTCATATACTATGAGTACGAAACGCACTTTGCCTTTCATGTAATCAGGGTTTTTCAGTGAAACTCACTCATATACTATGTACTACACTGTGCGTTTCTTATATTCTAAGTTTTTCAGTGCAACTCACTCATATACTATGTACTACACTGTGCATTTCGTGTAATGCGGGTTTTTCAGTAAATTCTATGTTTTTCAGTGCAACTCATTCATATACTATGTACTACACTTTACATGTCTTATATTCTAAGTTTTTCAGTGCAACTCACTCATATACTATGTACTACACTGCATTTCGTGTAATGCGGGTTTTTCAGTAAAACTCACTCATATACTATGTACTACACTGTGCGATTCTTATATTCTAAGTTTTTCAGTGAAACTCACTCATGTACTATGTACTACACTGTGCATTTCGTGTAAAGCGGGTTTTTCAGTAATTTCTAAGTTTTTCACTACAACTCACTCATATACTATGTACTAAACTGTGCATTTCGTGTAATCCGGGTTTTTCAGTAAATTCTAAGTTTTACAAGGCAACTCACTCATATACTATGTACTACAAAGTGCTTTTCTTATATTCTAGGTTTTCAGTGCTACTCACTCATATACTATGTACTACACTGTGCATTTCGTGTAATCCGGGTTTTTCAGTAAATTCTACGTTTTTCAAGGCAACTCACTCATATACTATGTAATACACTGTGCGTTTCTTATATTCTAAATTTTTCAGTGCAACTCACTCATATACTATATACTACACTGTGCATTTCGTGTAATACGGGTTTTTCAGTAAAACTCACTCATATACTATGTACTACAATGTGCGTTTCTTATAATCTAAGTTTTTCAGTGCAACTAACTCATATAATATGTACTACACTGTGCATTTCGTGTAATCCGGGTTTTTCAGTAAAACTCACTCATATACTATGTACTACACTGTGCAACTCACTCATATACAATGTACTACACTGTGCATTTCGTCTAATGCGGGTTTTTCAGTAAATTCTAAGTTTTTCATTGCAACTCACTCATATACTATTTACTACACTGTGCATTTCGTCTAATACTGGTTTTTCAGTAAATTCTAAGTTTTTCAGTTCAACTCACTCATATACTATGTACTACACTGTGCAACTCACTCATATACAATGTACTACACTGTGCTTTTCGTCTAATGCGGGTTTTTCAGTAAATTCTAAGTTTTTCAGTGCAACTCACTCATATACAATGTACTACACTGTGCATTTCGTCTAACGCGGGTTTTTCAGTAAATTCTAAGTTTTTCCGTGCAACTCACTCATATACAATGTACTACTCTGTGCATTTCGTCTAATGCGGGTTTTTCAGTAAATTATAAGTTTTTCAGTGCAACTCACTCATATACAATGTACTACACTGTGCATTTCGTCTAATGCGGGTTTTTCAGTAAATTCTAAGTTTTTCAGTGCAACTCACTCATATACTATGTACTAAACTGTGCATTTCGTGTAATCCGGGTTTCAGTAAATTCTAAGTTTTTCAAGGCAACTCACTCATATACTATGTACTACAAATTGCTTTTCTTATATTCTAAGTTTTTCAGTGCAACTCACTCATATACTATATACTACACTGTGCATTTCGTGTAATCCGGGTTTTTCAGTGCAACTCACTCATATACTATGTACTACACTGTGCATTTCGTGTAATCCGGGTTTTTCAGTAAATTCTACGTTTTTCAAGGCAACTCACTCATATACTATGTAATACACTGTGCGTTTCTTATATTCTAAGTTTTTCAGTGCTTCTCACTCATATACTATATACTACACTGTGCATTTCGTGTAATCCGGGTTTTTCAGTAAAACTCACTCATATAATATGTACTACGATGTGCGTTTCTTATAATCTAAGTTTTTCAGTGCAACTAACTCATATACTATGTACTACACTGTGATTTCGTGTAATCCGGGTTTTTCAGTAAAACTCACTCATACACTATGTACTCCACTGTGCGTTTCTTATTTTCTAAGTTTTTCAGAGCAACTCACTCATATACTATGTACTACACTGTGCATTTCGTGTAATGCGGGTTTTTCAGTAAATTCTAAGTTTTTCAGTGCAACTCACTCATATACTATGTACTACATGTGCTTTTCGTGTAATCCGGGTTTTTCAGTAAATTCTAAGTTTTTCAGTGCAACTCACTTATATACTATGTACTACACTGTGCGTTTCTTATATTCTAAGTTTGACAGTGAAACTCACTCATATACTATGTACTACACTGTGCATTTCGTGTAATGCGGGTTTTTCAGTAAATTCTAAGTTTTTCAGTGCAACTCACTCATATACTATGTACTACATGTGCATTTCGTGTAATCCGGGTTTTACAGTAAATTCTAAGTTTTTCAGTGCAATTCACTTATATACTATGTACTACACTGTGCGTTTCTTATATTCTAAGTTTTTCAGTGCAACTCACTCATATACTATGTACTACACTGTGCATTTCGTGTAATGCGGGTTTTTCAGTAAATTCTAAGTTTTTCAGTGCAACTCACTCATATACAATGTACTACACTGTGCATTTCTTGTAATGCGGGTTTTTAAGTAAATTCTAAATTTTTCAGTGCAACTCACTCATATACTATATACTACAGTGTGCATTTCGTGTAATCCAGGTTTTTCAGTAAAACTCACTCATATACTATGTACTACAATGTGCGTTTCTTATATTCTAAATTGTTCAGTGCTACTAACTCATATACTATGTACTACACTGTGCATTTTGTGTACTCCAGGTTTTTCAGTAAAACTGACTCTTATACTATGTACTACACTGTGCGTTTCTTATTTTCTAAGTTTTTCAGTGCAACTCAATCATATACTATGTACTACACTGTGCGTTTCTTATATTGTAAGTTTTTCAGTGCACCTCACTCATATAATATATACTACACTGTGCGTTTCTTATATTCTAAGTTTTAAAGTGCAACTCACTCATATACTATGTACTACACTGTGCGTTTCTTATATTCTAAGTTTTTCAGTGCAATTCACTCATATACAATGAACTACACGGTTTCTTATATTCTAAGTTTTAAAGTGCAACTCACTCATATACTATGTACTACACTGTGCGTTTCTTATATTCTTAGTTTTTCAGTGCAACTCAATCATATACTATGTACTACACTGTGCGTTTCTTGTAATCATTGTTTTTCTGTGCAAGTCACTCATATACTATGAGTACGAAACGCACTTTGCCTTTCATGTAATCAGGGTTTTTCAGTGAAACTCACTCATATACTATGTACTACACTGTGCGTTTCTTATATTCTAAGTTTTTCAGTGCAACTCACTCATATACTATGTACTACACTGTGCATTTCGTGTAATGCGGGTTTTTCAGTAAATTCTATGTTTTTCAGTGCAACTCATTCATATACTATGTACTACACTGTACATGTCTTATATTCTAAGTTTTTCAGTGCAACTCACTCATATACTATGTACTACACTGTGCATTTCGTGTAATGCGGGTTTTTCAGTAAAACTCACTCATATACTATGTACTACACTGTGCGATTCTTATATTCTAAGTTTTTCAGTGAAACTCACTCATGTACTATGTACTACACTGTGCATTTCGTGTAATCCGGGTTTTTCAGTAATTTCTAAGTTTTTCACTACAACTCACTCATATACTATGTACTAAACTGTGCATTTCGTGTAATCCGGGTTTTTCAGTAAATTCTAAGTTTTTCAAGGCAACTCACTCATATACTATGTACTACAAAGTGCTTTTCTTATATTCTAGGTTTCAGTGCTACTCACTCATATACTATGTACTACACTGTGCATTTCGTGTAATCCGGGTTTTTCAGTAAATTCTACGTTTTTCAAGGCAACTCACTCATATACTATGTAATACACTGTGCGTTTCTTATATTCTAAATTTTTCAGTGCAACTCACTCATATACTATATACTACACTGTGCATTTCGTGTAATCCGGGTTTTTCAGTAAAACTCACTCATATACTATGTACTACACTGTGCGTTTCTTATTTTCTAAGTTTTTCAGTGCAACTAACTCATATACTATGTACTACACTGTGCGTTTCTTATAATCTAAGTTTTTCAGTGCAACTCACGCATATACTATGTACTACACTGTGCATTTCGTGTAATGCGGGTTTTTCAGTAAATTCTAACTTTTTCAGTGCAACTCACTCATATACTATGTACTACACTGTGCATTTCCTGTAATGCGGGTTTTTAAGTAAATTCTAAGTTTTTTAGTGCAACTCACTCATATACTATATACTACACTGTGCATTTCGTGTAATCCGGGTTTTTCAGTAAAACTCACTCATATACTATGTACAAAAATGTGCGTTTCTTATGTTCTAAGTTTCTCAGTGCAACTCACTCATATACTATGTACTACACTGTGCATTTCCTGTAATCCGGGTTTTTCAGTAAAACTCACTCATATACTATGTACTACACTGTGCGTTTCTTATTTTCTAAGTTTTTCAGTGCAACTCACTCATATACTATGTACTACACTGTGCATTTCTTGTAAAGCGGGTTTTTCAGTAAAGTCTAAGTTTTTCAGTGCAACTCACTCATATACTATGTACTACACTATGCGTTTCGTTTAACCCGGGTTTTTCAATAAATTCTAATTTTTTCAGTGCAACTCACTAATATACTATGTACTACAGTGTGCATTTCTTGTGATCAAGGTTTTTCAGTGAAACTCACTCATATACTATTTACTACACTGTGCGTTTCGTGTAATCAGGGTTTTTCAGTGCAACTCACTCATATACTATGTACTACACTGTGCGGTTCTTACATTCTAAGTTTTTCAGTGAAACTCACTCAATTACTATGTACTACACTGTGCGTTTCTTATATTCTAAGATTTTTAGTGCAACTCACTCATACTACACTGTGCGTTTCGAGTAATCACGGTTTTTCAGTGCAACTCACTCATATATTATGAACAACACTCTGTGTTTCCTGTAGTCATGGTTTTTCAGTGCCAATCACTCATATACTATGTATTACACGGTGCGTTTCGTGTAATCAGGGTTTTTAAGTGCAACTCACTCATATATTATGAACACCACTGTGTGTTTCGTGTAATCAGGTTTTTTCAGTGCCACTCACTCATATACTATGTATTACACTGTGCGTTTTTTACATTCTAAGTTTTTCACTGCAACTCACTCATATACTATGTACTACACTGTGCGTTTCTTATATTCTAAGTTTTTCATTGAAACTCACTCATATCCTATATACTACACTGTGCAGTTCTTGCAATCAGGGTTTTTCAGTGTAACTCACTCATATACTATATACTACACTGTGCGTTTCTTATATTCTAAGTTTGTAAGTGCAATTCACTCATATACTATGTACTACACTGTGCGTTTCTTATATTCTAAGTTTTTTAATGCAACGCACTCATATACTATGTACTATACTGTGCGTTTCGTGTAATCACAGTTTTTCAGTGCAACTCACTCATATATTATGAACTACACTGTTTTTCAGTGCAACTAACTCATATACTCATATACTATGTACTACACTGTGCGTTTCTTATATTCTAAGTTTTTAAGTGCAATTCACTTATATACTATGTACTACATGATGCGTTTCTCATATTCTAAGTTTTAAAGTGGAACTCACTCATATACTATATACTACACTGTGCGTTTCTTATATTCTAAGTTTTTCAGTTCAACTCAATCATATACTATATACTGCACTGTGCGTTTCTTGTAATCATGGTTTTACAGTTCAAGTCACTCATATACTATGTTCTACACTGTGCGATTCTTATATTCTAAGTTTTTAAAAGCAACTCACTCATATACTATGTATTACACGGTGCGTTTCTTATATACTAAGTTTTTCAATGCAACTCACTCATATACTATGTACTACACTGTGCGTTTCTTATATTCTACGTTTTTCAGTGCAAATCAATGATATACTATGTACAACACTGTGTGTTTCTTATATTCTAAGTTTTTCAGTGCAACTCGCTCATATACTATGTACTACACTGTGCATTTCGTGTAAAGCGGGTTTTTCAGTATATTCTAAGTTTTTCAGTGCAACTCACTCATATACTATGTACTACACTATGCGTTTCGTTTAATCCGGGTTTTTCAATAAATTCTAATTTTTTCAGTGCAACTCACTAATATACTATGTACTACAGTGTGCATTTCTTGTGATCAGGGTTTTTCAGTGAAACTCACTCATATACTATGTACTACACTGTGCGTTTCGTGTAATCAGGGTTTTTCAGTGCAACTCACTCATATACTATGTACTACACTGTGCGGTTCTTATATTCTAAGTTTTTCAGTGAAACTCACTCAATTACTATGTACTACACTGTGCATTTCTTATATTCTAAGATTTTTAGTGCAACTCACTCATACTACACTGTGCGTTTCGAGTAATCACGGTTTTTCAGTGCAACTCACTCATATATTATGAACAACACTGTGTGTTTCCTGTAGTCATGGTTTTTCAGTGCCACTCACTCATATACTATGTATTACACGGTGCGTTTCGTGTAATCAGGGTTTTTAAGTGCAACTCACTCATATATTATGAACACCACTGTGTGTTTCATGTAATCAGGTTTTTTCAGTGCCACTCACTCATATACTATGTATTACACTGTGCGTTTTTTACATTCTAAGTTTTTCAGGGCAACTCACTCATATACTATGTACTACACTGTGCGTTTCTTATATTCTAAGTTTTTCATTGAAACTCACTCATATCCTATGTACTACACTGTGCATTTCTTGCAATCAGGTTTTTTCAGTGTAACTCACTCATATATAATATACTACACTGTGCGTTTCTTATATTCTAAGTTTGTAAGTGCAATTCACTCATATAATATGTACTACACTGTGCATTTCTTATATTCTAAGTTTTTCAATGCAACGCACTCATATACTATGTACTACACTGTGCGTTTCGTGTAATCACGGTTTTTCAGTGCAACTAACTCATATACTCATATACTATGTACTACACTGTGCGTTTCTTATATTCTAAGTTTTTAAGTGCAATTCACTTATATACTATGTACTACACGATGCGTTTCTCATATTCTAAGTTTTAAAGTGCAACTCACTCATATACTATATACTACACGGTGCGTTTCTTATATTCTAAGTTTTTCAGTGCATCTCAATCATATACTATATACTGCACTGTGCGTTTCTTGTATCATGGTTTTTCAGTGCAAGTCACTCATATACTATGTTCTACACTGTGCGATTCTTATATTCTAAGTTTTTAAAAGCAACTCACTCATATACCATGTACTACACTGTGCGTTTCTTATATACTAAGTTTTTCAATGCAGCTCACTCATATACTATGTATTACACTGTGCATTTCTTATATTCTAAGTTTTTCATTGCAAATCAATTATATAAAATGTACTACACTGTGTGTTTCTTATATTCTAAGTTTTTCAGTGCAACTCGCTCATATACTATGTACTACACTGTGCGTTTCTTATATTCTAAGTTTTTCAGTGCAACACACTCATATACTATGTACTACACTGTGCGTTTCTTATATTCTAAGTTTTCAGTGCAACTCACTCATATACTATGTACTACACTGTGCGTTTCTTATATTCTAAGTTTTTCAGTGCAACTCACTCATATACAATATACTACATTGTGCGTTTCTTATAGTCTAAATTTTTCAGTGCAACTCACTCATATACTATGTACTACACTGTTCATTTCTTTTGATCAGGGTTTTTCAGTGCAACTCATTCATATACTATGTAAAACACTGTGCATTTCGTTTAATCAGGTTTTTTCAGTGCAACTCACTCATATACTATGTACTACACTGTGCGTTTCGTGTAATCTGTGTTTTTCAGTGCAACTCACTCATATACTATGTACTACACTGTGCGTTTCTTATATTCTAAGTTTTTCAATGCAACGCACTCATATACTATGTACTACACTGTGCGTTTCTTATATTCTAAGTTTTTCAGTGCAACTCAATCATATACTATGTACTACACTGTGCGTTTATTGTAATCATGGTTTTTCAGTGCAAGTCACTGATATACTATGTTCTACACTGTGCGTTTATTGTAATCATGGTTTTTCAGTGCAAGTCACTCATATACTATGTTCTACACTGTGCGATTCTTATATTCTAAGTTTTTAAAAGCAACTCCCTCATATAATATGTACTACACTGTGCGTTTCTTATATACTAAGTTTTTCAATGCAGCTCACTCATATACTATGTATTACACTGTGCATTTCTTGTATTCTAAGTTTTTCAGTGCAAATCAATTATATACTATGTACTACACTGTTTGTTTCTTATATTCTAAGTTTTTCAGTGCAACTCACTCATACACTATGTACACTGTGCGTTTCTTATATTCTAAGTTTTTCAGTATAACTTACTCATATACTATGTACTACACTGCGTTTCTTATATTCTAAGTTTTTCAGTGCAACACACTCATATACTATGTACTACACTGTGCGTTTCTTATATTCTAAGTTTTCAGTGCAACTCACTCATATACTATGTACTACACTGTGCGTTTCTTATAGTCTAAATTTTTCAGTGCAACTCACTCATATACTATGTACTACACTGTTCATTTCTTGTGATCAGGGTTTTTCAGTGCAACTCATTCATATACTATGTACTACACTGTGCATTTCGTGTAATCAGGTTTTTTCAGTGCAACTCACTCATATACTATGTACTACACTGTGCGTTTCGTGTAATCTGGGTTTTTCAGTGCAACTAACACATATACTATGTAGTACACTGTACGTTTCTTATATTCTAAGTTTTTAAGTGCAACATACTCATATACTATGTACTACGCTGTGCGTTTCTTATATTCTTAGTTTTTCAGTGCAACTCACTCATATACTATGTACTACACTGTTCGTTTCTTATATTCTAAGTTTTTCAGTGCAACTCACTCATATACTATGTACTACACTGTGCGTTTCTTATAATCTAAGTTTTTCAGTGCAATTCACTCATATACTATGTACTACACTGTGCGTTTCTTATATTCTAAATTTTAAAGTCTAACTCTCTCATATACTATGTACTACACTGTGCATTTCTTATATTCTAAGTTTTTCAGTGCAACTCAATCATATACTATGTACTACACTGTGCGTTTCTTGTAATCATGGTTTTTCAGTGCAAGTCACTCATATACTATAAGTAGGAAAGACACTTTGTGTTTCGTATAATCAGGGTTTTCAGTGCAACTCAGTCATATAATATGTACTACACTGTGCGTTTCTTATATTCTAAGTTTTTAAGTGCAACTCACTCATATACTATGTAGTACACTGTGCATTTCTTGTAATCATGGTTTTTCAGTGCAAGTCCCTCATATACTATGTACTACAGTGTGCATTTCTTGTGATCAGTGTTTTTCAGTGCAACTCACTCATATACTATGTACTACACTGTGCGTTTCGTGTAATCAGGGTTTTTCAGTGCAACTCACTCATATACTATGTACTACACTGTGCAGTTCTTACATTCTAAGTTTTTCAGTGAAACTCACTCAATTACTATGTACTACACTGTGCGTTTCTTATATTCTAAGATTTATAGTTCAACTCAATCATACTACACTGTGCGTTTCGAGTAATCACGGTTTTTCAGTGCAACTCACTCATATATTATGAACAACACTGTGTGTTTCCTGTAGTCATGGTTTTTCAGTGCCACTCACTCATATACTATGTATTACACAGTGCGTTTCGTGTAATCAGTGTTTTTCAGTGCAACTCACTCATATACTATGTACTACGCTGTGCGTTTCTTACATTCTAAGTTTTTCAGTGCAACTCACTCATATACTATATACTACACTGTGCCTTTCTTATTCTAAGTTTTTCAATGCAACTCACTCATATACTATGTACTACACTATGTGTTTCTTGTAATCAGGGTTTTTCAGTGCAACTCACTCATATACTATGTAGTACACTGTTCGTTTCTTATATTCTAAGTTTTTCAGTGCAACACAATCATATACTATGTACTACACTATGTGTTTCTTGTAATCAGGGTTTTTCAGTGCAACTCACTCATATACTATGTACTACACTGTGCAATTCATGTAATCAGGGTTTTTCAATAAATTCTAATTATTTCAGTGCAACTCACTAATATACTATGTACTACAGTGTGCATTTCTTGTGATCAGGGTTTTTCAGTGAAACTCACTCATATACTATGTACTACACTGTGCGTTTCGTGTAATCAGGGTTTTTCAGTGCAACTCACTCATATACTATGTACTACACTGTGCGGTTCTTATATTCTAAGTTTTTCAGTGAAACTCACTCAATTACTATGTACTACACTGTGGGTTTCTTATATTCTAAGATTTTTAGTGCAACTCACTCATACTACACTGTGCGTTTCGAGTAATCACGGTTTTTCAGTGCAACTCACTCATATATTATGAACAACACTGTGTGTTTCCTGTAGTCATGGTTTTTCAGTGCCACTCACTCATATACTATGTATTACACGGTGCGTTTCATGTAATCAGGGTTTTTAAGTGCAACTCACTCATATATTATGAACACCACTGTGTGTTTCGTGTAATCAGGGTTTTTCAGTGCCACTCACTCATATACTATGTATTACACTGTGCGTTTTTTACATTCTAAGTTTTTCAGGGCAACTCACTCATATACTATGTACTACACTGTGCGTTTCTTATATTCTAAGTTTTTCATTGAAACTCACTCATATCCTATGTACTACACTGTGCATTTCTTGCAATCAGGTTTTTTCAGTGTAACTCACTCATATATAATATACTACACTGTGCGTTTCTTATATTCTAAGTTTGTAAGTGCAATTCACTCATATAATATGTACTACACTGTGCATTTCTTATATTCTAAGTTTTTCAATGCATCGCACTCATATACTATGTACTACACTGTGCGTTTCGTGTAATCACGGTTTTTCAGTGCAACTAACTCATATACTCATATACTATGTACTACACTGTGCGTTTCTTATATTCTAAGTTTTTAAGTGCAATTCACTTATATACTATGTACTACACGATGCGTTTCTCATATTCTAAGTTTTAAAGTGCAACTCACTCATATACTATATACTACACGGTGCGTTTCTTATATTCTAAGTTTTTCAGTGCATCTCAATCATATACTATATACTGCACTGTGCGTTTCTTGTAATCATGGTTTTTCAGTGCAAGTCACTCATATACTATGTTCTACACTGTGCGATTCTTATATTCTAAGTTTTTAAAAGCAACTCACTCATATACCATGTACTACACTGTGCGTTTCTTATATACTAAGTTTTTCAATGCAGCTCACTCATATACTATGTATTACACTGTGCATTTCTTATATTCTAAGTTTTTCATTGCAAATGAATTATATAAAATGTACTACACTGTGTGTTTCTTATATTCTAAGTTTTTCAGTGCAACTCGCTCATATACTATGTACTACACTGTGCGTTTCTTATATTCTAAGTTTTTCAGTGCAACACACTCATATACTATGTACTACACTGTGCGTTTCTTATATTCTAAGTTTTCAGTGCAACTCACTCATATACTATGTACTACACTGTGCGTTTCTTATATTCTAAGTTTTTCAGTACAACTCACTCATATACAATATACTACATTGTGCGTTTCTTATAGTCTAAATTTTTCAGTGCAACTCACTCATATACTATGTACTACACTGTTCATTTCTTATATTCTAAGTTTTTCAGTGCAAATCAATTATATACTATGTACTACACTGTTTGTTTCTTATATTCTAAGTTTTTCAGTGCAACTCGCTCATATACTATGTACTACACTGTGCGTTTCTTATATTCTAAGTTTTTCAGTATAACTTACTCATATACTATGTACTACACTGCGTTTCTTATATGCTAAGTTTTTCAGTGCAACACACTCATATACTATGTACTACACTGTGCGTTTCTTATATTCTAAGTTTTCAGTGCAACTCACTCATATACTATGTACTACACTGTGCGTTTCTTATAGTCTAAATTTTTCAGTGCAACTCACTCATACTATGTACTACACTGTTCATTTCTTGTGATCAGGGTTTTTCAGTGCAACTCATTCATATACTATGTACTACACTGTGCATTTCGTGTAATCAGGTTTTTTCAGTGCAACTCACTCATATACTATGTACTACACTGTGCGTTTCGTGTAATCTGGGTTTGTCAGTGCAACTAACACATATACTATGTAGTACACTGTGCGTTTCTTATATTCTAAGTTTTTAAGTGCAACATACTCATATACTATGTACTACGCTGTGCGTTTCTTATATTCTTAGTTTTTCAGTGCAACTCACTCATATACTATGTACTACACTGTTCGTTTCTTATATTCTAAGTTTTTCAGTGCAACTCACTCATATACTATGTACTACACTGTGCGTTTCTTATAATCTAAGTTTTTCAGTGCAATTCACTCATATACTATGTACTACACTGTGCGTTTCTTATATTATAAATTTTAAAGTCTAACTCTCTCATATACTATGTACTACACTGTGCATTTCTTATATTCTAAGTTTTTCAGTGCAACTCAATCATATACTATGTACTACACTGTGTGTTTCTTGTAATCATGGTTTTTCAGTGCAAGTCACTCATATACTATAAGTAGGAAAGACACTTTGCGTTTCGTATAATCAGGGTTTTCAGTGCAACTCAGTCATATAATATGTACTACACTGTGCGTTTCTTATATTCTAAGTTTTTAAGTGAAACTCACTCATATACTATGTAGTACACTGTGCATTTCTTGTAATCATGGTTTTTCAGTGCAACTCACTCATATACTATGTACTACACTGTGCAGTTCTTACATTCTAAGTTTTTCAGTGAAACTCACTCAATTACTATGTACTACACTGTGCGTTTCTTATATTCTAAGATTTATAGTTCAACTCAATCATACTACACTGTGCGTTTCGAGTAATCACGGTTTTTCAGTGCAACTCACTCATATATTATGAACAACACTGTGTGTTTCCTGTAGTCATGGTTTTTCAGTGCCACTCACTCATATACTATGTATTACACAGTGCGTTTCGTGTAATCAGTGTTTTTCAGTGCAACTCACTCATATACTATGTACTACACTGTGCGTTTCTTACATTCTAAGTTTTTCAGTGCAACTCACTCATATACTATATACTACACTGTGCCTTTCTTATTCTAAGTTTTTCAATGCAACTCACTCATATACTATGTACTACACTATGTGTTTCTTGTAATCAGGGTTTTTCAGTGCAACTCACTCATATACTATGTAGTACACTGTTCGTTTCTTATATTCTAAGTTTTTCAGTGCAACACAATCATATAATATGTACTACACTATGTGTTTCTTGTAATCAGGGTTTTTCAGTGCAACTCACTCATATACTATGTACTACACTGTGCAATTCATGTAATCAGGGTTTTTCAGTGCAACTCTCTCATATACTATGTACTACACTGTGCTTTTCTTATATTCTAAGTTTTTCAGTGCAACTCACTCATATACTATGTACTACACTGTGTGTTTCTTGCATTCAGGGTTTCAGTGTAACTCACTCATACACTATGTACTACACTGTGCGTTTCTTATATTCTAAGTTATTCAATGCAACTCACTCATATACTATGTACTACACTGTGCGTTTCTTATATTCTAAGTTTTTCAGTGCAACTCACTCATATACTATATACTACACTGTGTGTTTCTTATATTCTATGTTTTTCAGTCCAACGCACTCATATACTATGTACTACACTGTGCTTTTCGTGTAATCACGGTTTTTCATTGCAACTCACTCATATATTAAGAACTACACTGTGCGTTTTGTGTAATCAGGGTTTTTCAGTGCAACTCACTCATATACTATGTACTACACTGTGCTTTTCATGTAATCAGGGTTTTTCAGTTCAACTCACTCATATACTATGTACTACACTGTGTGTTTCTTATATTCTAAGTTTTTAAGTGCAACACACTCATATACTATGTACTACACTGTGTGTATCTTATATTCTAAGTTTTTCAGTGAAACACAATCATATACTATGTACTACACTGTTCGTTTCTTATATTCTAAGTTATTCAATGCAACTCACTCATATACTATGTACTACACTGTGCGTTTCTTATATTCTAAGTTTTTCAGTGCAACTTACTCATATACTATGTACTACACTGTGCGTTTCTTATATTCTAAGTTTTTCAGTGCAATTCACTCATATACTATGTACTACACTGTGCGTTTCATGTAATCAGGGTTTTTCAGTGCAACTCTCTCATATACTATGTACTACACTGTGCGTTTCTTATATTCTAAGTTTTTCAGTGCTACTCAATCATATACTATGTAGTACACTGTGCGTTTCTTGTAATCATTGTTTTTCAGTGCAAGTCACTCATATACTATGAGTACGAAACGCACTTTGCGTTTCGTGTAATCAGGGTTTTTCAGTGCAACTCACTCATATACTATGTACTACACTGTTTGGTTCTTATATTCTAAGTTTTTCAGTGAAACTCACTCAATTACTATGTACTACACTGTGCGTTTCTTATATTCTAAGATTTTTAGTGCAACTCACTCATACTACACTGTGCGTTTCGAGTAATCACGGTTTTTCAGTGCAACTCACTCATATATTATGAACAACACTCTGTATTTCCTGTAGTCATGGTTTTTCAGTGCCACTCACCCATATACTATGTATTACACAGTGTGTTTCGTGTAATCAGTGTTTTTCAGTGCAACTCACTCATATACTATGTACTACACTGTGCGTTTCTTACATTCTAAGTTTTTCAGTGCAACTCACTCATATACTATGTACTACACTGTGCGTTTCTTATTCTAAGTTTTTCAATGCAACTCACTCATATACTATGTACTACACTATGTGTTTCTTGTAATCAGGGTTTTTCAGTGCAACTCACTCATATACTATGTAGTACACTGTGCGTTTCTTATATTCTAAGTTTTTCAGTGCAATCACTCATATAAAATGTGCTAAACTGTGTATTTTTTAAATTCTAAGTTTTTCAGTGCAACTCACTCATATACTCTGTACTACACTGTGCGTTTCTTGCAATCAGGGTTTTTCAGTGTAACTCACTCATATACTATGTACTACACTGTGCGTTTCTTATATTCTAAGTTATTCAATGCAACTCACTCATATACTATGTACTACACTGTGCGTTTCTTATGTTCTAGGTTTTTCATAGCAACTCACTCATATCCTATGTACTACAATGTGTGTTTCTTATATTTCAGGATTTTCAGTGCAACTCATTCATACTGTATTCTACAATGTGCGTTTCTCATTTTCTAGGTTTTACAGTACAACTCACTCATATACTATGCATTACTTGTGCGTTTCATATTTTCTAGATTTTTCAGTGCAAATCACTCATATACTGTTGACTACAATGTGCCTTTTTATGTTCTAGGTTTTACCTTGCAACTCACTCCTCTACTATGTACTACAATGTGAATTTCATGTTTTCTAGGTTTTTCAGTGCAACTCACCCATATACTGTATTCTAATATGTGCGTTTCTTATTTTCTAGGTTTTTCAGTGCAACTTACTCATATTCTATGTACTACACTGTGCGTTTCTTATATTTCAGGATTTTCAATGCATCTCACTCATAGTGTAGTCTACAATGTGCCTTTCTTGTTTTCTAGGTTTTACAGTGCAACTCACACATACTATGTACTACACTGTGCTTTACATATTTTCTAGTTTTCTCAGTGAAACTCACTCATATACTGTATTCCAATATGTGCGTTTCTTATTTTCTAGGTTTCTCAGTGCAACTCACTCATATACTGTATTCTACAATACGCGTTTCTTATTTTCTAGGTTTTTCACTGCAACTCACTCATATACTATGTACTACACTGTGCGTTTCTTATATTTCAGGATTTTCAATGCAACTCACTCATACTGTATTCTACAATGTGCGTTTCTTATTTTCTAGTTTTTACAGTGCAACTCACTCATATACTATGTACTACACTGTGCTTTACTTATTTCCTAGTTTTATCAGTGCAACTCACTCATATACTATGTACTACACTGTGCATTTCTTATATTCTAAGGTTTTCAGTGCAACTCACTCATATACTATGTACTACACTGTGCGTTTCTTATATTCTAAGTTTTTCAGTGCAACTCACTCATATACTATGTACTACAGTGTGCATTTCTTGTGATCAGGGTTTTTCAGTGCAACTCACTCATATACTATTTACTACACTGTGCGTTTCGTGTAATCAGGGTTTTTCAGTGCAACTCACTCATATACTATGTACTAACACTGTTCTTACATTCTAAGTTTTTCAGTGAAACTCACTCAATTACTATGTATTACACTGTGCGTTTCTTATATTCTAAGATTTTTAGTGCAACTCACTCATACTACACTGTGCGTTTCGAGTAATCACGGTTTTTCAGTGCAACTCACTCATATATTATGAACAACACTCTGTGTTTCCTGTAGTCATGGTTTTTCAGTGCCACTCACTCATATACTATGTATTACACAGTGCGTTTCGTGTAATCAGTGTTTTTCAGTGCAACTCTCTCATATACTATGTACTACACTGTGCGTTTCTTACATTCTAAGTTATTCAGTGCAACTCACTCATATACTATGTACTACACTGTGCGTTTCTTATTCTAAGTTTTTCAATGCAACTCACTCATATACTATGTACTACACTGTGCGTTTCATGTAATCAGGGTTTTTCAGTGCAACTCTCTCATATACTATGTACTACACTGTGCGTTTCTTATATTCTAAGTTTTTCAGTGCAATCACTCATATAAAATGTGCTAAACTGTGTGTTTTTTATATTCTAAGTTTTTTAGTGCAATCACTCATATAAAATGTGCTAAACTGTGTGTTTTTTAAATTCTAAGTTTTTCAGTGCAACTCACTCATATACTATGTACTACACTGTGCATTTCTTCTAATGCGCGTTTTTCAGTAAATTCTAAGTTTTTCAGTGCAACTCACTCATATACAATGTACTACACTGTGCATTTCTTCTAATGCAGGTTTTTCAGTAAATTCTAAGTTTTTCAGTGCAACTCACTCATATACTATGTACTACACTGTGTATTTCGTCTAATGCGGGTTTTTCAGTAAATTCTAAGTTTTTCAGTGCAACTCACTCATATAAAATGTACTACACTGTGCATTTCGTCTAATGCGGGTTTTTCAGTAAATTCTAAGTTTTTCAGTGCAACTCACTCATATACTATGTACTACACTGTGCTTTTCTTCAAATGTGGGTTTTTTAGTAAATTCTAAGTTTTTCAGTGCAACTCACTCATATACTATGTACTACACTGTGCATTTCGTCTAATGCGGGTTTTTCAGTAAATTCTAAGTTTTTCAGTGCAACTCACTCATATACTATGTACTACACTGTGCATTTTGTCTAATGCGGGTTTTTCAGTAAATTCTAAGTTTTTCAGTGCAACTCACTCATATACTATGTACTACACTGTGCATTTCGTCTAATGCGGGTTTTTCAGTAAATTCTAAGTTTTTCAGTGCAACTCTCTCATATACTATGTACTACACTGTGCGTTTCTTATATTCTATGTTTTTCAGTGCAATCACTCATATAAAATGTGCTAAACTGTGTGTTTTTTATATTCTAAGTTTTTCAGTGCAACTCACTCATATACTATGTACTACACTGTGCGTTTCTTGCAATCAGGGTTTTTCAGTGTAACTCACTCATATATTATATACTACACTGTGCGTTTCTTTCAATCAGGGTTTTTCAGTGTAACTCACTCATATACTATGTACTACACTGTGCGTTTCTTATATTCTAAGTTATTCAATGCAACTCACTCATATACTATGTACTACACTGTGCGTTTCTTATATTCTAGGTTTTTCATAGCAACTCACTCATATCCTATGTACTACAATGTGTGTTTCTTATATTTCAGGATTTTCAGTGCAACTCATTCATACTGTATTCTACAATGTGCGTTTCTCATTTTCTAGGTTTTACAGTACAACTCACTCATATACTATGCATTACTTGTGCGTTTCATATTTTCTAGATTTTTCAGTGCAAATCACTCATATACTGTTGACTACAATGTGCCTTTTTATGTTCTAGGTTTTACCTTGCAACTCACTCCTATACTATGTACTACAATGTGAATTTCATATTTTCTAGGTTTTTCAGTGCAACTCACCCATATACTGTATTCTAATATGTGCGTTTCTTATTTTCTAGGTTTTTCAGTGCAACTTACTCATATACTATGTACTACACTGTGCGTTTCTTATATTTCAGGATTATCAATGCATCTCACTCATACTGTAGTCTACAATGTGCGTTTCTTGTTTTCTTGGTTTTACAGTGCAACTCACACATACTATGTACTACACTGTGCTTTACATATTTTCTAGTTTTCTCAGTGAAACTCACTCATATACTGTATTCCAATATGTGCGTTTCTTATTTTCTAGGTTTCTCAGTGCAACTCACTCATATACTGTATTCTACAATACGCGTTTCTTATTTTCTAGGTTTTTCAGTGCAACTCACTCATATACTATGTACTACACTGTGCGTTTCTTATATTTCAGGATTTTCAATGCAACTCACTCATACTGTATTCTACAATGTGCGTTTCTTATTTTCGAGTTTTTACAGTGCATCTCACTCATATACTATGTACTACACTGTGCTTTACTTATTTCCTAGTTTTTTCAGTGCAACTCACTCATATACTATGTACTACACTGTGCATTTCTTATATTCTAAGGTTTTCAGTGCAACTCACTCATATACTATGTACTACACTGTGCGTTTCTTATATTCTAAGTTTTTCAGTGCAACTCACTCATATACTATGTACTACAGTGTGCATTTCTTGTGATCAGGGTTTTTCAGTGCAACTCACTCATATACTATGTACTACACTGTGCGTTTCGTGTATTCAGGGTTTTTCAGTGCAACTCACTCATATACTATGTACTACACTGTGCGGTTCTTACATTCTAAGTTTTTCAGTGAAACTCACTCAATTACTATGTACTACACTGTGCGTTTCTTATATTCTAAGATTTTTAGTGCAACTCACTCATACTACACTGTGCGTTTCGAGTAATCACGGTTTTTCAGTGCAACTCACTCATATATTATGAACAACACTCTGTGTTTCCTGTAGTCATGGTTTTTCAGTGCCACTCACTCATATACTATGTATTACACAGTGCGTTTCGTGTAATCAGTGTTTTTCAGTGCAACTAACTCATATACTATGTACTACACTGTGCGTTTCTTACATTCTAAGTTTTTCAGTGCAACTCACTCATATACTATGTACTACACTGTGCGTTTCTAATTCTAAGTTTTTCAATGCAACTCACTCATATACTATGTACTACACTGTGCGTTTCATGTAATCAGGGTTTTTCAGTGCAACTCTCTCATATACTATGTACTACACTGTGCGTTTCTTATATTCTAAGTTTTTCAGTGCAATCACTCATATAAAATCTTCTAAACTGTGTGTTTTTTATATTCTAAGTTTTTCAGTGCAACTCACTCATATACTATGTACTACACTGTGCGTTTCTTGCAATCAGGGTTTTTCAGTGTAACTCACTCATATACTATATACTACACTGTGCGTTTCTTTCAATCAGGATTTTTCAGTGTAACTCACTCATATACTATGTACTACACTGTGCGTTTCTTATATTCTAAGTTATTCAATGCAACTCACTCATATACTATGTACTACACTGTGCGTTTCTTATATTCTAAGTTTTTCAGTGCAACTCACTCATATACTATGTACTACACTGTGCGTTTCTTATATTCTAAGTTTTTCAGTGCAACTCACTCATATACTATGTACTACACTGAGTGTTTCTTATATTCTAAGTTTTTCAGTGCAACTCACTCATATACTATGTACTACACTGTGCGTTTCTTATATTCTAAGTTTTTCAGTGCAACTCACTCATATACTATGTACTACACTGTGCGTTTCTTATATTCTAAGTTTTTCAGTGCAACTCACTCATATACTATGTACTACACTGTGCGTTTCTTATATTCTAAGTTTTTCAGTGCAACTCATTCATATACTATGTACTACTCTGTGTGTTTCTTATATTCTAAGTTTTTCAGTCCAACGCACTCATATACTATGTACTACACTGTGCATTTCGTGTAATCACGGTTTTTCATTGCAACTCACTCATATATTAAGAACTACACTGTGCGTTTTGTGTAATCAGGGTTTTTCAGTGCAACTCACTCATATACTATGTACTACACTGTGCTTTTCGTGTAATCAGGGTTTTTCAGTGCAACTCACTCATATACTATGTACTACACTGTTCGTTTATTATATTCTAAGTTTTTCAGTGCACCTCACTCATATAATATATACTACACTGTGCGTTTCTTATATTCTAAGTTTTAAAGTGCAACTCACTCATATACTATGTCCTACACTGTTCGTTTATTATATTCTAAGTTTTTCAGTGCACCTCACTCATATAATATATACTACACTGTGCGTTTCTTATATTCTAAGTTTTAAAGTGCAACTCACTCATATACTATGTACTACAATGTGCGTTTCTTATATTCTAAGTTTTTCAGTGCAATTAACTCATATACAATGACTACACTGTAACTTATATTCTAAGTTTAAAAGTGCAACTCACTCATATACTATGTACTGCACTGTGCGTTTTTTATATTCTAAGTTTTCCAGTTCAACTCAATCATATACTATGTACTACACTGTGCGTTTCTTGTAATCATTGTTTTTCAGTGCAAATCACTCATATACTATGAGTACGAAACACACTTTGCGTTTCGTGTAATCAGGGTTTTTCAGTAAATTCTAAGTTTTTCAGTGCAACTCACTCATATACTATGTACTACACTGTGCTTTTCGTGTAATCCGGGTTTTTCAGTAAATTCTAAGTTTTTCAGTGCAACTCACTCATATACTATGTACTACACTGTGCGTTTCTTATATTCTAATTTTTTCAGTGCAACTTACTCATATACTATGTACTACACTGTGCGTTTCTTATATTCCAAGTTTTTCAGTGCAACACACTCATATACTATGTACTACACTGTGCGTTTCTTATATTCTAAGTTTTCAGTGCAACTCACTCATATACTATGTACTACACTGTGCATTTCTTATATTCTAAGGTTTTCACTGCAACTCACTCATATACTATGTACTACACTGTGCGTTTCTTATATTCTAAGTTTTTCAGTGCAACTCACTCATATACTATGTACTACAGTGTGCATTTCTTGTGATCAGGGTTTTTCAGTGCAACTCACTCATATACTATGTACTACACTGTGCGTTTCGTGTAATCAGGGTTTTTCAGTGCAACTCACTCATATACTATGTACTACACTGTGCGGTTCTTACATTCTAAGCTTTTCAGTGAAACTCACTCAATTACTATGTACTACACTGTGCGTTTCTTATATTCTAAGATTTTTAGTGCAACTCACTCATACTACACTGTGCGTTTCGAGTAATCACGGTTTTTCAGTGCAACTCACTCATATATTATGAACAACACTGTGTGTTTCCTGTAGTCATGGTTTTTCAGTGCCACTCACTCATATACTATGTATTACACAGTGCGTTTCGTGTAATCAGTGTTTTTCAGTGCAACTCACTCATATACTATGTACTACGCTGTGCGTTTCTTACATTCTAAGCTTTTCAGTGCAACTCACTCATATACTATGTACTATACTGTGCCTTTCTTATTCTAAGTTTTTCAATGCAACTCACTCATATACTATGTACTACACTATGTGTTTCTTGTAATCAGGGTTTTTAAGTGCAACTCACTCATATACTATGTAGTACACTGTTCGTTTCTTATATTCTAAGTTTTTCAGTGCAATCACTCATATAAAATGTGCTAAACTGTGTGTTTTTTAAATTCTAAGTTTTTCAGTGCAACTCACTCATATACTATGTACTACACTGTGCGTTTCTTGCAATCAGGGTTTTTCAGTGTAACTCACTCATATACTATGTACTACACTGTGCGTTTCTTATATTCTAAGTTATTCAATGCAACTCACTCATATACTATGTACTACACTGTGCGTTTCTTATATTCTAGGTTTTTCATAGCAACTCACTCATATCCTATGTACTACAATGTGTGTTTCTTATATTTCAGGATTTTCAGTGCAACTCATTCATACTGTATTCTACAATGTGCGTTTCTCATTTTCTAGGTTTTACAGTACAACTCACTCATATACTATGCACTACTTGTGCGTTTCATATTTTCTAGATTTTTCAGTGCAAATCACTCATATACTGTTGACTACAATGTGCCTTTTTATGTTCTAGGTTTTACCTTGCAACTCATTCCTATACTATGTACTACAATGTGAATTTCATATTTTCTAGGTTTTTCAGTGCAACTCACCCATATACTGTATTCTAATATGTGCGTTTCTTATTTTCTAGGTTTTTCAGTGCAACTTACTCATATTCTATGTACTACACTGTGCGTTTCTTATATTTCAGGATTTTCAATGCATCTCACTCATACTGTAGTCTACAATGTGCGTTTCTGTTTTCTAGGTTTTACAGTGCAACTCACACATACTATGTACTACACTGTGCTTTACATATTTTCTAGTTTTCTCAGTGAAACTCACTCATATACTGTATTCCAATATGTGCGTTTCTTATTTTCTAGGTTTCTCAGTGCAACTCACTCATATACTGTATTCTAAAATACGCGTTTCTTATTTTCTAGGTTTTTCACTGCAACTCACTCATATACTATGTACTACACTGTGCGTTTCTTATATTTCAGGATTTTCAATGCAACTCACTCATACTGTATTCTACAATGTGCGTTTCTTATTTTCTAGTTTTTACAGTGCAACTCACTCATATACTATGTACTACACTGTGTTTTACTTATTTCCTAGTTTTTTCAGTGCAACTCACTCATATACTATGTACTACACTGTGCATTTCTTATATTCTAAGGTTTTCAGTGCAACTCACTCATATACTATGTACTACACTGTGCGTTTCTTATATTCTAAGTTTTTCAGTGCAACTCACTCATATACTATGTACTACAGTGTGCATTTCTTGTGATCAGGGTTTTTCAGTGCAACTCACTCATATACTATGTACTACACTGTGCGTTTCGTGTAATCAGGGTTTTTCAGTGCAACTCACTCATATACTATGTACTACACTGTGCGGTTCTTACATTCTAAGTTTTTCAGTGAAACTCACTCAATTACTATGTACTACACTGTGCGTTTCATATATTCTAAGATTTTTAGTGCAACTCACTCATACTACACTGTGCGTTTCGAGTAATCACGGTTTTTCAAGGCAACTCACTCATATATTATGAACAACACTCTGTGTTTCCTGTAGTCATGGTTTTTCAGTGCCACTCACTCATATACTATGTATTACACAGTGCGTTTCGTGTAATCAGTGTTTTTCAGTGCAACTCACTCATATACTATGTACTACACTGTGCGTTTCTTACGTTCTAAGTTTTTCAGTGCAACTCACTCATATACTATGTACTACACTGTGCGTTTCTTATTCTAAGTTTTTCAATGCAACTCACTCATATACTATGTACTACACTGTGCGTTTCATGTAATCAGGGTTTTTCAGTGCAACTCTCTCATATACTATGTACTACACTGTGCGTTTCTTATATTCTAAGTTTTTCAGTGCAATCACTCATATAAAATGTGCTAAACTGTGTGTTTTTTATATTCTAATTTTTTCAGTGCAACTCACTCATATACTATGTACTACACTGTGCGTTTCTTGCAATCAGGGTTTTTCAGTGTAACTCACTCATATACTATATACTACACTGTGAGTTTCCTTCAATCAGGGTTTTTCCGTGTAACTCACTCATATACTATGTACTACACTGTGCGTTTCTTATATTCTAAGTTATTCAATGCAACTCACTCATATACAATGTACTACACTGTGCGTTTCTTATATTCTAAGTTTTTCAGTGCAACTCACTCATATACTATGTACTACTCTGTGTGTTTCTTATATTCTATATTTTTCAGTCCAACGCACTCATATACTATGTACTACACTGTGCGTTTCTTGTAATCACGGTTTTTCATTGCAACTCACTCATATATTAAGAACTACACTGTGCTTTTTGTGTAATCAGGGTTTTTCAGTGCAACTCACTCATATACTATGTACTACACTGTGCTTTTCGTGTAATCAGGGTTTTTCAGTGCAACTCATTCATATACTATGTACTACACTGTGTGTTTCTTATATTCTAAGTTTTTAAATGCAACACACTCATATACTATGTACTACACTGTGCGTTTCTTATATTCTAAGTTTTTCAGTGCAACACAATCATATACTATGTACTACACTGTTCGTTTATTATATTCTAAGTTTTTCAGTGCACCTCACTCATATAATATGTACTACAATGTGCGTTTCTTATATTCTAAGTTTTAAAGTACAACTCACTCATGTACTATGTACTACATTGTGCGTTTATTATATTCTAAGTTTTTCAGTGCAACTCACTCATATACTATGTACTACACTGTGCGTTTCTTATATTCTAAGTTTTTCAGTGCAACTCAATCATATACTATGTACTACACTGTGCGTTTCTTGTAATCATTGTTTTTCAGTGCAAGTCACTCATATACTATGAGTACGAAACGCACTTTGCGTTTCTTGTAATCAGGGCTTTTCAGTGCAACTCACTCATATACTATGTACTACACTGTGCGTTTCTTATATTCTAAGGTTTTCAGTGCAACTCACTCATATACTATGTACTACACTGTGCTTTTCGTGTAATCCGGGTTTTTCAGTAAATTCTAAGTTTTTCAGTGCAACTCACTCATATACTATGTACTACACTGTGCGTTTCTTATATTCTAATTTTTTCATTGCAACTTACTCATATACTATGTACTACACTGTGCGTTTCTTATATTCCAAGTTTTTCAGTGCAACACCCTCATATACTATGTACTACACTGTGCGTTTCTTATATTCTAAGTTTTCAGTGCAACTCACTCTTATACTATGTACTACACTGTGCATTTCTTATATTCTAAGGTTTTCAGTGCAACTCACTCATATACTATGTACTACACTGTGCGTTTCTTATATTCTAAGTTTTTCAGTGCAACTCACTCATATACTATGTACTACAGTGTGCATTTCTTGTGATCAGGGTGTTTCAGTGCAACTCACTCATATTCTATGTACTACACTGTGCGTTTCGTGTAATCAGGGTTTTTCAGTGCAACTCACTCATATACTATGTACTACACTGTGCGGTTCTTACATTCTAAGCTTTTCAGTGAAACTCACTCAATTACTATGTACTACACTGTGCGTTTCTTATATTCTAAAATTTTTAGTGCAACTCACTCATACTACACTGTGCGTTTCGAGTAATCACGGTTTTTTCAGTGCAACTCACTCATATATTATGAACAACACTCTGTGTTTCCTGTAGTCATGGTTTTTCAGTGCCACTCACTCATATACTATGTATTACACAGTGCGTTTCGTGTAATCAGTGTTTTCCAGTGCAACTCACTCATATACTATGTACTACACTGTGCGTTTCTTACATTCTAAGTTTTTCAGTGCAACTCACTCATATACTATGTACTACACTGTGCCTTTCTTATTCTAAGTTTTTCAATGCAACTCACTCATATACTATGTACTACACTATGTGTTTCTTGTAATCAGGGTTTTTCAGTGCAACTCACTCATATACTATGTAGTACACTGTGCATTTCTTATATTCTAAGTTTTTCAGTGCAATCACTCATATAAAATGTGCTAAACTATGTGTTTTTTAAATTCTAAGTTTTTCAGTGCAACTCACTCATATACTATGTACTACACTGTGCGTTTCTTGCAATCAGGGTTTTTCAGTGTAACTCACTCATATACTATGTACTACACTGTGCGTTTCTTATATTCTAAGTTATTCAATGCAACTCACTCATATACTATGTACTACACTGTGCGTTTCTTATATTCTAGGTTTTTCATGGCAACTCACTCATATCCTATGTACTACAATGTGTGTTTCTTATATTTCAGGATTTTCAGTGCAACTCATTCATACTGTATTCTACAATGTGCGTTTCTCATTTTCTAGGTTTTACAGTACAACTCACTCATATACTATGCACTACTTGTGCGTTTCATATTTTCTAGATTTTTCAGTGCAAATCACTCATATACTGTTGACTACAATGTGCCTTTTTATGTTCTAGGTTTTACCTTGCAACTCACTTTTATACTATGTACTACAATGTGAATTTCATATTTTCTAGGTTTTTCAGTGCAACTCACCCATATACTGTATTCTAATATGTGCGTTTCTTATTTTCTAGGTTTTTCAGTGCAACTTACTCATATTCTATGTACTACACTGTGCGTTTCTTATATTTCAGGATTTTCAATGCATCTCACTCATACTGTAGTCTACAATGTGCGTTTCTTGTTTTCTAGGTTTTACAGTGCAACTCACACATACTATGTACTACACTGTGCTTTACATATTTTCTAGTTTTCTCAGTGAAACTCACTCATATACTGTATTCCAATATGTGCGTTTCTTATTTTCTAGGTTTCTCAGTGCAACTCACTCATATACTGTATTCTACAATACGCGTTTCTTATTTTCTAGGTTTTTCACTGCAACTCACTCATATACTATGTACTACACTGTGCGTTTCTTATATTTCAGGATTTTCAATGCAACTCACTCATACTGTATTCTACAATGTGCGTTTCTTATTTCCTAGTTTTTTCAGTGCAACTCACTCATATACTATGTACTACACTGTGCATTTCTTATATTCTAAGGTTTTCAGTGCAACTCACTCATATACTATGTACTACACTGTGCGTTTCTTATATTCTAAGTTTTTCAGTGCAACTCACTCATATACTATGTACTACAGTGTGCATTTCTTGTGGTCAGGGTTTTTCAGTGCAACTCACTCATATACTATGTACTACACTGTGCGTTTCTTACATTCTAAGTTTTTCATGCAACTCACTCATATACTATGTACTACACTGTGCGTTTCTTATATTCTAAGTTATTCAATGCAACTCACTCATATACTATGTACTACACTGTGCATTTCTTATATTCTAAGGTTTTCAGTGCAACTCACTCATATACCTTGTACTACACTGTGCGTTTCTTATATTCTAAGTTTTTCAGTGCAACTCACTCATATACTATGTACTACAGTGTGCATTTCTTGTGATCAGGGTTTTTCAGTGCAACTCACTCATATACTATGTACTACACTGTGCGTTTCGTGTAATCAGGGTTTTTCAGTGCAACTCACTCATATACTATGTACTACACTGTGCGGTTCTTACATTCTAAGCTTTTCAGTGAAACTCACTCAATTACTATGTACTACACTGTGCGTTTCTTATATTCTAAGATTTTTAGTGCAACTCACTCATACTACACTGTGCGTTTCGAGTAATCACGGTTTTTCAGTGCAACTCACTCATATATTATGAACAACACTCTGTGTTTCCTTTAGTCATGGTTTTTCAGTGCCACTCACTCATATACTATGTATTACACAGTGCGTTTCGTGTAATCAGTGTTTTTCAGTGCAACTCACTCATATACTATGTACTACACTGTGCGTTTCTTACATTCTATGTTTTTCAGTGCAACTCACTCATATACTATGTACTACACTGTGCGTTTCATGTAATCAGGGTTTTTCAGTGCAACTCTCTCATATACTATGTACTACACTGTGCGTTTCTTATATTCTAAGTTTTTCAGTGCAACTCACTCATATACTATGTACTACACTGTGCGTTTCTTGCAATCAGGGTTTTTCAGTGTAACTCACTCATATACTATATACTACACATTGTGTTTCCTTCAATCAGGGTTTTTCAGTGTAACTCACTCATATACTATATACTACACTGTGCGTTTTTTATATTCAAAGTTATTCAATGCAACTCACTCATATACTATGTACTACACTGTGCGTTTCGTGTAATCACGGTTTTTCATTGCAACTCACTCATATATTAAGAACTACACTGTGCGTTTTGTGTAATCAGGGTTTTTCAGTGCAACTCACTCATATACTATGTACTACACTGTGCTTTTCGTGTAATCAGGGTTTTTCAGTGCAACTCACTCATATACTATGTACTACACTGTGTGTTTCTTATATTCTAAGTTTTTGAATGCAACACAATCATATACTATGTACTACACTGTGCGTTTCTTATATTCTAAGTTTTTCAGTGCAACACAATCATATACTATGTACTACACTGTTCGTTTATTATATTCTAAGTTTTTCAGTGCACCTCACTCATATAATATATACTACACTGTGCGTTTCTTATATTCTAAGTTTTAAAGTACAACTCACTCATATACTATGTACTACACTGTGCGTTTCTTATATTCTAAGTTTTTCAGTGCAATTCACTCATATACAATGAACTACACTGTTTCTTATATTCTAAGTTTTAAAGTGCAACTCACTCATATACTATGTACTACACTGTGCGTTTCTTATATTCTAAGTTTTTCAGTGCAACTCACTCATATACTATGTACTACACTGTGCATTTCGTGTAATGCGGGTTTTTTCAGTAAATTCTAAGTTTTTCAGTGCAACTCACTCATATACTATGTACTACACTGTGCTTTTCGTGTAATCCGGGTTTTTCAGTAAATTCTAAGTTTTTCAGTGCAACTCACTCATATACTATGTACTACACTGTGCGTTTCTTATATTCTAATCTTTTCAGTGCAACTTACTCGTATACTATGTACTACTCTGTGCGTTTCTTATATTCCAAGTTTTTCAGTGCAACACACTCATATACTATGTACTACACTGTGCGTTTCTTATATTCTATGTTTTCAGTGCAACTCACTCATATACTATGTACTACACTGTGCGTTTCTTATATTCTAAGTTTTTCAGTGCAATTCACTCATATACAATGAACTACACTGTTTCTTATATTCTAAGTTTTAAAGTGCAACTCACTCATATACTATGTACTACACTGTGCGTTTCTTATATTCTAAGTTTTTCAGTGCAACTCACTCATATACTATGTACTACACTGTGCATTTCGTGTAATGCGGGTTTTTTTAGTAAATTCTAAGTTTTTCAGTGCAACTCACTCATATACTATGTACTACACTGTGCTTTTCGTGTAATCCGGGTTTTTCAGTAAATTCTAAGTTTTTCAGTGCAACTCACTCATATACTATGTACTACACTGTGCGTTTCTTATATTCTAATTTTTTCAGTGCAACTTACTCGTATACTATGTACTACACTGTGCGTTTCTTACATTCTAAGTTTTTCATGCAACTCACTCACATACTATGTACTACACTGTGCGTTTCTTATATTCTAAGTTATTCAATGCAACTCACTCATATACTATGTACTACACTGTGCATTTCTTATATTCTAAGGTTTTCAGTGCAACTCACTCATATACCTTGTACTACACTGTGCGTTTCTTATATTCTAAGTTTTTCAGTGCAACTCACTCATATACTATGTACTACAGTGTGCATTTCTTGTGATCAGGGTTTTTCAGTGCAACTCACTCATATACTATGTACTACACTGTGCGTTTCGTGTAATCAGGGTTTTTCAGTGCAACTCACTCATATACTATGTACTACACTGTGCGGTTCTTACATTCTAAGCTTTTCAGTGAAACTCACTCAATTACTATGTACTACACTGTGCGTTTCTTATATTCTAAGATTTTTAGTGCAACTCACTCATACTACACTGTGCGTTTCGAGTAATCACGGTTTTTCAGTGCAACTCACTCATATATTATGAACAACACTCTGTGTTTCCTTTAGTCATGGTTTTTCAGTGCCACTCACTCATATACTATGTATTACACAGTGCGTTTCGTGTAATCAGTGTTTTTCAGTGCAACTCACTCATATACTATGTACTACACTGTGCGTTTCTTACATTCTATGTTTTTCAGTGCAACTCACTCATATACTATGTACTACACTGTGCGTTTCATGTAATCAGGGTTTTTCAGTGCAACTCTCTCATATACTATGTACTACACTGTGCGTTTCTTATATTCTAAGTTTTTCAGTGCAACTCACTCATATACTATGTACTACACTGTGCGTTTCTTGCAATCAGGGTTTTTCAGTGTAACTCACTCATATACTATATACTACACATTGTGTTTCCTTCAATCAGGGTTTTTCAGTGTAACTCACTCATATACTATATACTACACTGTGCTTTTTTTATATTCTAAGTTATTCAATGCAACTCACTCATATACTATGTACTACACTGTGCGTTTCGTGTAATCACGGTTTTTCATTGCAACTCACTCATATATTAAGAACTACACTGTGCGTTTTGTGTAATCAGGGTTTTTCAGTGCAACTCACTCATATACTATGTACTACACTGTGCTTTTCGTGTAATCAGGGTTTTTCAGTGCAACTCACTCATATACTATGTACTACACTGTGTGTTTCTTATATTCTAAGTTTTTAAATGCAACACAATCATATACTATGTACTACACTGTGCGTTTCTTATATTCTAAGTTTTTCAGTGCAACACAATCATATACTATGTACTACACTGTTCGTTTATTATATTCTAAGTTTTTCAGTGCACCTCACTCATATAATATATACTACACTGTGCGTTTCTTATATTCTAAGTTTTAAAGTACAACTCACTCATATACTATGTACTACACTGTGCGTTTCTTATATTCTAAGTTTTTCAGTGCAATTCACTCATATACAATGAACTACACTGTTTCTTATATTCTAAGTTTTAAAGTGCAACTCACTCATATACTATGTACTACACTGTGCGTTTCTTATATTCTAAGTTTTTCAGTGCAACTCACTCATATACTATGTACTACACTGTGCATTTCGTGTAATGCGGGTTTTTTCAGTAAATTCTAAGTTTTTCAGTGCAACTCACTCATATACTATGTACTACACTGTGCTTTTCGTGTAATCCGGGTTTTTCAGTAAATTCTAAGTTTTTCAGTGCAACTCACTCATATACTATGTACTACACTGTGCGTTTCTTATATTCTAATTTTTTCAGTGCAACTTACTCGTATACTATGTACTACACTGTGCGTTTCTTATATTCCAAGTTTTTCAGTGCAACACACTCATATACTATGTACTACACTGTGCGTTTCTTATATTCTATGTTTTCAGTGCAACTCACTCATATACTATGTACTACACTGTGCGTTTCTTATATTCTAAGTTTTTCAGTGCAACTCACTCATATACTATGTACTACAGTGTGCATTTCTTGTGATCAGGGTTTTTCAGTGCAACTCACTCATATACTATGTACTACAGTGTGCATTTCTTGTGATCAGGGTTTTTCAGTGCAACTCACTCATATACTATGTACTACACTGTGCGTTTCGTGTAATCAGGGTTTTTCAGTGCAACTCACTCATATACTATGTACTACACTGTGCGGTTCTTACATTCTAAGTTTTTCAGTGAAACTCACTCAATTACTATGTACTACACTGTGCGTTTCTTATATTCTAAGATTTTTAGTGCAACTCACTCATACTACACTGTGCGTTTCGAGTAATCACGGTTTTTCAGTGTAACTCACTCATATATTATGTACAACACTCTGTGTTTCCTGTAGTCATGGATTTTCAGTGCCACTCACTCATATACTATGTATTACACAGTGCGTTTCGTGTAATCAGTGTTTTTCAGTGCAACTCACTCATATACTATGTACTACACTGTGCGTTTCTTACATTCTAAGTTTTTTAGTGCAACTCACTCATATACTATGTACTACACTGTGCCTTTCTTATTCTACGTTTTTCAATGCAACTCACTCATATACTATGTACTACACTATGTGTTTCTTGTAATCAGGGTTTTTCAGTGCAACTCACTCATATACTATGTAGTACACTGTGCGTTTCTTATATTCTAAGTTTTTCAGTGCAATCACTCATATAAAATGTGCTAAACTGTGTGTTTTTTAAATTCTAAGTTTTTCAGTGCAACTCACTCATATACTATGTACTACACTGTGCGTTTCTTGCAATCAGGGTTTTTCAGTGTAACTCACTCATATACTATGTACTACACTGTGCGTTTCTTATATTCTAAGTTATTCAATGCAACTCACTCATATACTATGTACTACACTGTGCGTTTCTTATATTCTAGGTTTTTCATAGCAACTCACTCATATCCTATGTACTACAATGTGTGTTTCTTATATTTCAGGATTTTCAGTGCAACTCATTCATACTGTATTCTACAATGTGCGTTTCTCATTTTCTAGGTTTTACAGTACAACTCACTCATATACTATGCACTACTTGTGCGTTTCATATTTTCTAGATTTTTCAGTGCAAATCACTCATATACTGTTGACTACAATGTGCCTTTTTATGTTCTAGGTTTTACCTTGCAACTCACTCCTATACTATGTACTACAATGTGAATTTCATATTTTCTAGGTTTTTCAGTGCAACTCACCCATATACTGTATTCTAATATGTGCGTTTCTTATTTTCTAGGTTTTTCAGTGCAACTTACTCATATTCTATGTACTACACTGTGCGTTTCTTATATTTCAGGATTTTCAATGCGTCTCACTCATACTGTAGTCTACAATGTGCGTTTCTTGTTTTCTAGGTTTTACAGTGCAACTCACACATACTATGTACTACACTGTGCTTTACATATTTTTTAGTTTTCTCAGTGAAACTCACTCATATACTGTATTCCAATATGTGCGTTTCTTATTTTCTAGGTTTCTCAGTGCAACTCACTCATATACTGTATTCTACAATACGCGTTTCTTATTTTCTAGGTTTTTCACTGCAACTCACTCATATACTATGTACTACACTGTGCGTTTCTTATATTTCAGGATTTTCAATGCAACTCACTCATACTGTATTCTACAATGTGCGTTTCTTATTTTCTAGTTTTTACAGTGCAACTCACTCATATACTATGTACTACACTGTGCTTTACTTATTTCCTAGTTTTTTCAGTGCAACTCACTCATATACTGTATTCTTCAATGTGTGTTTCTTATTTTCTATGTTTTTCAGGTCAACTAACTCATATACTGTAATCTACAATGTGCGTTTCTTATTTTCTAGGTTTTTCTCTGCAACTCACTCATATACTATGTTGTACAATGTGTGTTTCTTGTATTTCAGGATTTTCATTGCAACTCACTCAACTGTATTCTATAATGTGCGTTTCTTATTTTCTAAGTTTTACAGTGCAACTCACTCATATACTATGTACTACACTGTTTTTTATTTATATTCTAGTTTTTTTCAGTGCGAAACACTCATATACTGTATTCTACAATCTTTGTTTCTTATTTTCTATGTTTTCAGCGCACCTCACTCATATAATGTATTCTACAAATTGCGTTTCTTCTTTTCTAGGTTTTTCAGTGCAACTCACTCATGTACGATGTACTACATTGTGCGTTTCTTTTATTCTAACTTTTTCATTGCAACTGACTCATATACTGTATTCTACAAAATGTGCGTTTCTTCATTTCTAGGTTTTTCATAGCAACTCACTCATATACTATGTACTACAATGTGCGTTTCTTATATATCAGGATTTTCAGTGCAAATCACTCATACTGTATTCTACAATGTGTGTTTCTTATTTTCTAGGTTTTACAGTGCAACTCACTCATATACTATGTACTACACTGTCCTTTATTATTTTCTAGTTTTTTCAGTTCAACTCACTCATATACTGTATTCTACAATCTGCGTTTCTTTTTTTCTATATTTTCAGTGCAAATCACTCTTGTACTGTATTCTACAATTGGGCTTTTCTTATTTTCTAAGTTTTACATTGCAACTCACTCAAATACTGTATTCTACAATGTGCGTTTCTTATTTTCTAGGTTTTTCTGTGCAACTCACACATATAATATGTACTAAACTGTGCGTTTCATATTTTCTAGTTTTTTCAGTGTAATTCACTCATATACTGTAGTCTACAATGTGCCTTTCTTTTTTTCTAGGTTTTACAGGGCAACTCAATCATATACTATGAACTACAATGTGCGTTTCTTATGTTCTAGGTTTTTCAGTGCAACTCACTCATATACTGTATTCTACAATGTGCGTTTCTCATATTCTAGGTTTTTCAGTCCTACTCACTCATATCATATGTACTACACTATTCATTTCTTCTTTTCTAGGTCTTTCATTGCAACTCACTCATATACTGTATTCTACAATGTGCGTTTCTTATTTTCTAGGTTTAACAGTTCAACTCACTCGTATACTATGTACTACACTGTGCTTTACTTATTTCCTAGTTTTTTCAGTGTAACTCACTCATATACTGTATTCTACAAAGTGCATTTCTTCTTTTCTAGGTTTTTTAGTGCAACTCACTCATATACTGTATTCTACAATGTATGTGCTTTACTTATTTTCTAGGTTTTTCAGTGCAACTCACTCATATCACGTGTACTGCACTACGTTTATTATATGTCAGGATTTTCAGTGCAACTCACGCATATACTGTATTCTACAATATGCGTTTCCTATTTTCTAGGTTTTACAGTGCAATTCACTCATATACTATGTACTACACTGTGCTTTATTATTTTCTAGTTTTTTCAGTGAAACTCACTCATATACTGTATTCTACAATGTGCGTTTCTTATTTTCTAGGTTTTACAGTGCAACTCACTCATATACTATGTACTACACTGTGCTTTACTTATTTCCTAGTTTTTTCAGTGCAACTCACTCATATACTGTATTCTTCAATGTGTGTTTCTTATTTTCTATGTTTTTCAGGTCAACTAACTCATATACTGTAATCTACAATGTGCGTTTCTTATTTTCTACATTTTTCTCTGCAACTCAGTCATATACTATGTTCTACAATGTGCATTTCTTGTATTTCAGGATTTTCATTGCAACTCACTCATACTGTATTCTATAATATGCGTTTCTTATTTTCTAAGTTTCACAGTGCAACTCACTCATATACTATGTACTACACTGTCCTTTATTTATTTTCTAGTTTTTTTCAGTGCAAAACATTCATATACTGTATTCTACAATCTGTGTTTCTTATTTTCTACGTTTTCAGCGAAACTCACTCATATACTGTATTCTACAAATTGCGTTTCTCCTTTTCTAGGTTTTTTAGTGCAACTCACTCATATACTGTATTCTACAATGTGCTTTACTTATTTTGTAGGTTTTTCAGTGCAACTCACTCATATCACGTGTACTACACTACGTTTATTATATTTCAGGATTTTCAGTGCAACTCACGCATATACTGTATTCTACAATATGCGTTTCTTATTTTCTAGGTTTTACAGTGCAATTCACTCATATACTGTATTCTACAATGTGCGTTTCTTATTTTCTAGGTTTTTTAGTGCAACTCACTCATGTACTATGTACTACATTGTGCGTTTCTTATATTCTAACTTTTTCAGTGCAACTCACTCATATACTATGTACTACACTATGCGTTTCTTATTTTCTAGGTTTTTCATTGCAACTCACTCATATACTGTATTCTACAATGTGCGTTTCTTATATTCTAGGTTTTTCAGTCCTACTCACTCATATCATATGTACTACACTATGCGTTTATTCTTTTCTAGGTTTTCATTGCAACTCACTCATATACTTTATTCTACAATGTGCGTTTCTTATTTTCTGGTTTTACAGTGCAACTCACTCATATACTATGTACTACACTGTGCTTTACTTATATTCTAATTTTCTCAGTGCAACTCACTCATATACTTTATTCTAATATGTGCGTTTCTTATATTGTAGGTTTTTCATAGCAACTCACTCATATACTGTGTACTACAATGTGTGTTTCTTATATTTCAGGATTTTAAGTGCAACTCACTCATACTGTATTCTACAATGTGCGTTTCTTATTTTCTAAGTTTTACACTGCAACTCACTCATATACTATGCAATACACTGTGCGTTTCATATTTTCTACTTTTTCAGTGCAATTCACTCATATACTGTAGTCTACAATGTGCCTTTCTTATTTTTTAGGTTTTACAGTACAACTCACTCATATACTAGGTACTACAATGTGCGTACTTATTTTCTAGGTTTTTCATTTCAACTCACTCAATATACTGTATTCTAATATGTGCGTTTCTTATTTTCTAGTTTTTTCAGTGAAACTCACTCATATACTGTATTCTACAATGTGCGTTTCTTATTTTCTAGGTTTTACAGTGCAACTCACTCATATACTATGTACTACACTCTGCGTTTTTTATATTTCAGGATTTTCAATGCAACTCACTCATACTGTATTCTACACTTTGCGTTTCTTGTTTTCTAGGTTTTCCAGTGGAACTCACTCATATACTGTATTCAAAAAATTGCGTTTATTTTCTAGGTTTTTCAGTGCAACTCACTCATATACTGTATTCTACAATGTGCTTTTCTTATTCTCTGTTTTTCAGTTCAACTCACTCTTATCACGTGTACTACACTACGTTTTTTATATTTCAGAATTTTCAGTGCAACTCACTCATACTGTATTCTACAATGTGTGTTTCTTATTTTCCAGGTTTTACAGTGCAATTCACTCATATACTATGTACTACACTGTGCTTTACTTATTTTCTAGTTTTTTCAGTGCAACTCACTCTTATACTATGTACTACACTTGTGCGTTTCTTATTTTCTAGGTTTTTCATCTACTACACTGTGCTTTACTTATTTTCTAGTTTTCTCAGTGAAACTCACTCTTATACTGTATTCTAATATGTGCGTTTCTTATTTTCTAGGTTTTTCTTTGCAACTCACTCATATACTGTATTCTACAATGTGCTTTACTTATTTTCTAGTTTTCTAAGTGCAACTCACTCATATACTGTATTCTAATATGTGCATTTCTTATTTTCTAGGTTTTTCAGTGCAATTCACTCATATACTATTTACTACACTGTGCGTTTCTTTTTTTATTAGTTATTTTCCTCAATTATATTTCCAATGCTATCCAAAAAGTCCCCAATAAACTCCCCCTCCCCAGTCCCCCACCCACCCACCCCCACCCCTTGGCCCTGTACTGGGGCATATAAAGTTGGCAAGTCCAATGTGCCTCTCTTTACAGTGATGGCCCACTAGGCCATCTTTTGATACAAATGCAGCTAGAGTCAAGAGCTCTGGGGTACTGGTTAGTTCATAATAATATTCCACCTATGGGGTTGCAGTTCCCTTTAGCTCCTTGGGTACTTTCTCTAGCTCCTCCATTGGGGGCCCTGTGATCCATCCAATAGCTGACTGTGAGCATCCACTTCTGTGTTTGCTAGGCCCCGGCATTGTCTCACAAGAGACAGCTACATCTGGGTCCTTTCAGCAAAATCTTGCTAGTGTATGCAATGGTGTCAGCGTTTGGAAGCTGATTATGGGATGGATCCCTGGATATGGCAGTCCTTAGATGGTCCATCCTTTCTTCACAGCTCCAAACTTTATCTCTGTAACTCTTTCCATGGGTGTATTGTTCCCAATTCCAAGAAGGGGCACAGTGTCCACACTTTGGTCTTCGTTCTTCTTGAGTTTCATGCGTTTAACAAATTGTATCTTATATCTTGGGTATCCTAAGTTTTTGGGCTAATATCCAGTTGTCATTGAGTACATATTGTGTGAGTTCCTTTGTAAATATGTTACCTCACTCAGGATGATGCCCTCCAGATCCATCCATTTCCCTAGGATTTTCATTATTTCATTCCTTTTAATAGCTGAGTATTACTCCATCGTGTAAATGTACCAAATTTTCTGTATCTATTCCTCTGTTGAAGGGCATCTGGGTTAGGGTTAGTGTTAGGG